>NW_028327704.1:149574-182074 GCF_031878675.1 Megascapheus bottae | reverse complement strand
CCCTAAACCTAAACCTAACCTTAACTGTAACCCCTAACCCTTACCCTAACCCTAACACTTACCCTTACCCTAACCCTAACCCTAACCTTAATGCCTACCCAAACCCTAATCCTAACCCTTACCCTAACCCTAACCCTAACCGTAATCCTTACCCTAACCCTAACCCTAACCCTAACCCTTACCCCTTTCCCTACCCTAACTCTAACTCTAACCCTAACCTTACCCTTAACCTAACCCTAACAGTAAACCTAACCGTAACCCTAATGCTTACCCTTTCCCTAAACCTAACCCTAACCTTAACCCTAACCTTAACTCTAACGCTAACCCTAACCCTAACCCCTACGCTTACCCTAACCCTAACCCTAACCCTAACACTTAACCTTGCCATAACCCTAAACCTAACCTTAACCCCAACTCTAAACCTAACCCCACAGCTAACCCTGACCCTTACCCTTACCCTCACCATAACACTAAACTTAACCCTAACCCTAACCCTAACCATTACCCTAACCCTAAACCTAATCCTAAACCTAACCCATACCCTTACCATAACCCTAACCCTAACCTAAACTTAACCCTAACCTATCCTTAACCCTAACCCTTACCCTTACCCTAACCCTAATCCTAACCCTAACCCTAACCGTAACACTTACCCTAACCCTAACCCTAACCCTTACACTTACACTAACCCTAACCCTAACCTTAATCTTAACCCCAACCATAAACCTAACCCTAACTCTAATCCTAACCCTTACCCTACCCCTACCCTAACCCTAACACTTACCTTACCTTAACCCTAACCTTAACCCTAAACCTAAACCTAACCCTAAACCTTAACCCTAATCTAAACCTTACCCTATCCCTAACCCTAACCCTAACACATACACTTACCTTAACCCCAAAGTTAACCCTAACCCTAACCCTTACCTAACCCTAACCCTAACCCTAACCGTTAACCTAACCCTAACACTAACTCTAAATCCTAACCCTAATCCTTACCCAAATGCTAAGCCTAACCCTAACCCTAACCCTTACCCTTCCCCTAACCCTAACCCTAACTCTAACCTAACCATATCCCCTAAGCCTAACCCTTACCTAATCCTTACTCTAACTCAAACCCCTAACCTCAATCTTACCCTAACCCTAACCCTACACTAACCCTAACCCTTACCGTTACCCTAATTCTAACCCTAACCCTAACCCTAACACTTACCCTAACCCTAACCCTAACCGTTACCCTAACCCTAACCCTAACCTCAAACTTAACCCTAACCCTAACACTAATCCTAACCCTTAACCTAACCTAACTCTAAACCTAACCATAACCTGAACCTAATGCTTAACCATACCCTAACCCTAACCCTAAACCTAACCCTAACACTAACCCTAAACCTAACACCTAACCCTAACCCTAACACTAACCCTCAACCTTACCCTTACCCTAACCCTAACCCTAACACTTACCCTAACCCAAACCCTAACCTTACCCTGACCCAAACCCTAACCTAACCTTAACCCCAACCCTAAACCTAACCCTAACCCTAAACCTTACCCTAACCCTAACCTAACCCTAAACCTAACCCCTAAACTTAGCCCTAACCCTAACCCTACCCTACCCCTAACCCTAAACCTAACCCTAACCCTAAACCTACCCCTTGCCCTTACCCTAATCCTAACCCTAACCCTAACCCTTACCTTTACACTCACCCAAACCTAAACTTAACCCTAACCCTAAACCTAACCCTAACGGTTACCCTTTACCTACCCTAACCTTAACCTTTACCCTTACCCTAACACTAAACCGAACTCTAACCCTAACCCTAACCCTTAACCTTAACCTAACCCTAACCCTAAATCTAACCCTAACCCTTACCCTTACCCCAACACTAACCCTAACCCTAACCGTAACCCTAAACCTAAACTTAACCTTAACCCTAACCCTTATCTTTCCCTAACATTAACCCTAACCCTAAACCTAACCCTAACCCTAAACCTAACTCTTACCCTTACCCTAAACTACCCTAAAACTAACTCTCACCCTTACCCTTACCCTAACTCTAACCGTAACCCTAACTCTAACCCTTACCCTTACCCTAACGCTAATCCTAACCCTAAACCTAACCCTAAACCTAACCCTAACCCTAACCCTAACCCTTATCCTAACCCTAACCCTACCCCTAACCTAACCCTTACCCTTATCCTAACCCTAACCCTAAGCTTAACCCTAACCCTAACCCTTACACTTACCCTAACACTAACACTAAACCTAACCATTACCCTAACTCTATCCCTAACCCTAAACGTTTCGCTTAACCTAACCCTAAACCTAAACCTAACCTTAACTGTAACCCCTAACCCTTACCCTAACCCTAACACTTACCCTTACCCTAACCCCTAACCCTAACCTTAATGCTAACCCAAACCCTAATCCTAACCCTTACCCTAACCCTAACCCTAACCGTAATCCTTACCCTAACCCTAACCCTAACCCTAACCCTTACCCTTTCCCTAACCCTAACTCTACTCTAACACCTAACCTTACCCTTAACCTAACCCTAACAGTAAACCTAACCGTAACCCTAATGCTTACCCTTTCCCTAAACCTAACCCTAACCTTAACCCTAACCTTAACTCTAACGCTAACCCTAACCCTAACCCCTACGCTTACCTAACCCTAACCCTAACCCTAACACTTAACCTTGCCATAACCCTAAACCTAACCTAACCCCAACTCTAAACCTAACCCCACAGCTAACCCTGACCCTTACCCTTACCCTCACCATAACACTAAACTTAACCCTAACCCTAACCCTAACCATTACCCTAACCCTAAACCTAATCCTAACCTAACCCATACCCTTACCATAACCCTAACCCTAACCCTAAACTTAACCCTAACCCTATCCTTACCCTAACCCTTACCCTTACCCTAACCCTAATCCTAACCCTAACCCTAACCGTAACACTTACCCTAACCCTAACCCTAACCCTTACACTTACACTAACCCTAACCCTAACCTTAATCTTAACCCCAACCATAAACCTACCCTAACTCTAATCCTAACCCTTACCCTAACCCTAACCCTAACCCTAACACTTACCCTTACCTTAACCCTAACCTTAACCCTAAACCTAAACCTAACCCTAAACCTTAACCCTAATCCTAAACCTTACCCTATCCCTAACCCTAACCCTAACACATACACTTACCTTAACCCCAAAGTTAACCCTAACCCTAACCCTTACCTAACCCTAACCCTAACCCTAACCGTTAACCTAACCTAACACTAACTCTAAATCCTAACCCTAATCCTTACCCAAATGCTAAGCCTAACCCTACCCTAACCCTTACCCTTCCCCTAACCCTAACCCTAACTCTAAACTTAACCATATCCCTAAGCCTAACCCTTACCTAATCCTTACTCTAACTCAAACCCTAACCTCAACCTTAACCTAACCCTAACCCTACACTAACCCTAACCCCTTACCGTTACCCTAATTCTAACCCTAACCCTAACCCTAACACTTACCCTAACCCTAACCCTAACCGTTACCCTAACCCTAACCCTACCTCAAACTTAACCCTAACCCTACACTAATCCTAACCCTTAACCTAACCTAACTCTAAACCTAACCATAACCCTGAACCTAATGCTTAACCATACCCTAACCCTAACCCTAAACCTAACCCTAACACTAACCCTTAACCTAACACCTAACCCTAACCCTAACACTAACCCTCAACCTTACCCTTACCCTAACCCTAACCCTAACACTTACCCTAACCCAAACCCTAACCCTTACCCTGACCCTAACCCTAACCTAACCTTAACCCCAACCCTAAACCTAACCCTAACCCTAAACCTTACCCTAACCCTAACCTAACCCTAAACCTAACCCCTAAACTTAGCCCTAACCCTAACCCTAACCCTTACCCTAACCCTAACCCTAACCTTAACCCTTACCCTAACCCTAACCCTAACCCTTACCATAACCGTAACCTTAACCCTAACCCTAAACTTAACCAGAACAATAACACTATCCCTAACCCTAACTCTTATCCTAACCCTAACCCTAACCCTAAACCTAACCCTAGGCTAACCCCCAACCCTAACCGTAACGCTAAACCTAACCGTAACCCTTACCATTACCCTAAACCTAAACCCTATCCTTAATGCTAACCCTAACGCTAACCTTAAACCTTACCCTAAACCTAACCCTAACTCTAATTCTTACCCTAAACCTAACCCTAAACCTTACCCTTACCCTAAGCCTAACCCTAAACCTAACCATAACCATAACTCTAACCTTAACCCTAACCCTAACGCTAATCCTAACCCTTACCCTAACCCTAACCCTTACCCTTACCCTAACCCTAACCCTATACCTAACCCTAACCCTAACCCTAACCCTAACCATAAACACTTAGCCTAACCCTAACCCCAACCCTAACCATTACCCTTACCTGAACCCTATCCCTAACCTTAACCCCAACCTAAAACCTAAAAACTAACCCTAACCTTAAATGATACCCTAACCCTAACGCTAACCCTAACACTTACCCTTACCATAACCCTAATATTAACCCTAATCTAACCCTTATCCTAACTCTAAACTTAACCCTAACCCTTACCCTAACCCTCACTCTTAACCTAACCCTAACACTAACCCTAAACCTGAACCTAACCCTTACCCTAACCTAACACTAACCCTAACCCTTACCTTTACCCTACCCCTAACTCTAACCCAAACCATAACCCTAACCTTACCCTTGCCCTAACCCTAACCCTAACCCTAACCTGAACCCTACCCTAACCCTAACCCTACCCTTACCCTAACCCTAACCCTAACCCTAAACTCAACCTTAAACCTAACCCTAACCCTAACACTTATCCTTACACTAAACCTTACCCTAAATCTAACCCTAACCCTAACGCTTATCCTTACCCTAACCATAACCCTAAACCTAACCACTAACCCTAACCCTAACCCTAATCCTATCACTTACCCTTACCCTAACCCTAACCCTAACCCTAACCCTAACACTTACCCTAACCCTAACCCTAACCCTTACCTTACCCTAACCAAACCCTAACATTAACCCCAACCCTAAACCAAACCCTAACCATAACCCTTACCCTAACCATAACCTTCCCCTAACCCTAACCCTAACCCTAACCCTAACCTTAACTCTAACCCTAACCCTAACCCTAACCTTACACTTACCCGAACCCTAACCCTTACCTTAACCCTAACCCTAACACTAACCTGAACCCTAACCCTAACCATAACCCTTACCCTAACCGAACCCTAACCCTAACCTAACCCTAACCCTAACACTAACCTTAACACTAAACCTAACCCTTACCATTACCTAATCCTAACCCTAAACCTAACACTAACCCTAACCCTAACCCTAACACTTACCCTTACCCTAACCCTTAAACCTAACCCCTAAGCCTAACCCTAACCCTAACCCTAACCCTCACCCTAACCCTTAACCTTATCCTAACCCTAACCCTAACCCTATCACTTACCCTTACCCTAACCCTAACTCCAAACCTAACCCTAACACTCACCCTAAACCTAACCCCTAAGCCTAACCATGACCCTTACCCTAACCCTAACCCTAAACCTAACACTTACCTTTACACTCACCCTAAACCTAAAGTTAACCCTAACCATAAAACATAACCCTAAACCTTACCCTTTCCCTAACCCTAACCTTAACCCTTACCCTTACCCTAACACTAAACCGAACTCTAACCCTAACATTAACCCTTACCTTTAACCTAACCCTAACCCTAAACCTAACCCTAAACCTTACCCTTAACCAAACCCTAACCCTAACCCTAACCGTAACCCTAAACCTAAACTTAACTTTAACCCTAACCCTTATCCTTTCTCTAACCCTAACCTTAAACCCTTACCCTTACCCTAACACTATACCGAACTCTAACCCTAACCCTAACCCTTACCCTAAACCTAACCCTGACCTTAAACCTAACCCTTACCCTTACCCTAAACCTAACCCTAAACCTAACTCTCACCCTTACCCTTAACCTAAATCTAACCCTAAACCTAACCCTAACCCTCACCCTTACCCTAAAGCTAACCCCAACCCTAAACCTAAACCTATCCCTAACCCTAACCTTTATCCTAAACGTAACCCTAACCCTAACCTAACCCTTACCCTTATCCTCACCCTAATCCTAACCTTAAACCTAACCCTTACCCTTACACTTACCCTAACACTCACACTAATCCTAACCATAACCCTAAACTTTACCCTTACCCTAACCCTAACCCTAAACCTAACCCTAACTGTAACCCCTAACCCTAACCCGTACCCTAACCCGAACCCTTACCCCAACCCTAACCCTAACCTTAATGCTACCCCAAACCCTAACCCTACCCTTACCCTAACCCTAACCCTAACCCTAAACCTTACCCTAACCCTAACACTAACCCTTACCCTTATCATTTCCCTAACCCTAACCCTAACTCTAACCCTAACCCTTACCCTTAACCTAATTCTAACACTAAACCTAACCGTAACCCTAAGGCTTACCCTTTCCCTAACCCTAACCCTAACCCTAACCCTAACCTTAACTCTAACGCTAAACCTAACCCTAACCCCTATGCTTACCCTAACCCTAAACCTAACCCTAACCCTAACTCTTACCCATACAATAACCCTAAACTTAATCTTAACCCAAACTCTAAACCTAACCCTGAACCTAACCCTAACCCTTACCCTTACCCTCACCCTAACTCTAAACTTAACCCTAACCCTTAACCTAACCCTAAACCTAATCCTAACCCTAACCCTTACCCTTACCATTACACTAACCCTAAACCTAAACATAACCCTAACCCTATATTTAACCCTAACCCTTACCCTTACCCTAACCCTAAATGTAACTCTTTCCCTTACCAAACCCTAACACTAAAACTAACCCTAACCCTAACCCTAAACCTAACCCTAACCCTAAACCTACCCCTTGCCCTTACCCTAATCCTAACCCTAACCTTAACCCTTACCTTTACACTCACCCAAACCTAAACTTAACCCTAACCCTAAACCTAACGCTATCGTTTACCCTTTACCTAACCCTAACCTTAACCTTTACCCTTACCCTAACACTAAACCGAACTCTAACCCTAACCCTAACCCTTACCCTTAACCTAACCCTAACCCTAAACCTAACCCTAACCCTTACCCTTACCCCAACACTAACCCTAACCCTAACCGTAACCCTAAACCTAAACTTAACCTTAACCCTAACCCTTATCCCTTCCCTAACACTAACCCTAACCCTAAACCTAACCCTAACACTAAACCTAACTTTTACCCTTTCCCTAACCCTAACCCTAACTCTAAACCTAACCCTTACCCTTAACCTAACCCTAACAGTAAACCTAACCGTAACCCTAATGCTTACCCTTTCCCTAAACCTAACCCTAACCTTAACCCTAACATTAACTCTAACGCTAACCCTAACCCTAACCCCTACGCTTACCCTAACCCTAACCCTAACCCTAACACTTAACCTTGCCATAACCCTAAACCTAACCTTAACCCCAACTCTAAACCTAACCCCACAGCTAACCCTGACCATTACCCTTACCCTCACCATAACCCTAAACTTAACCCTAACCCTAACCCTAACCCTTACCCTAACCCTAAATCTAATCCTAAACCTAACCCTTACCCTTACCATAACCCTAACCCTAACCCTAAACCTAACCCTAACCCTATCCTTAACCCTAACCCTTACCCTTACCCTACCCTAACCCTAATCCTAACCCTAACCCTAACCGTAACACTTACCCTAACCCTAACCCTAACCCTTACACTTACACTAACCCTAACCCTAACCTTAACCTTAACCCCAACCATAAACCTAACCCTAACTCTAATCCTAACCCTTACCCTAACCCTAACCTAACCCTTACCCTAACCCTAAACCTAACCTTAATGCTAACCCTAAAACTAACCCTTAACCTAACCCTAACCCCAACCCTAACACTTACCCTAACCCTAAACCTAACCCTAATCCTAACTCTAAACCTAACCCTAACCTTAACCCTTACACTTACCCAAACCCTAACCCTAACCCTAACCCTAACCCTAACCTTAACCCTAACCCTAACCCAACCCTACCTCTTACACATACCCTTACCCTAACCCTAACTGTAACCCCAACACTAAACCTAACCCTATCCCTAACCCTTACCCTAACCCTAACCGTAATCCTGACCCTAAACCTTACCCTTACCCTAACCCCACACCTAACCCTAAACCTAAGCCTAACCCTAACCTTAACCCTAACCCTTACCCTTACCCTAACACTAAACCTAACCCTGAACTTAACCCTAACTCTTATCCTTACCCTAACCCTAACCCTAACCCTAACCCTAATCCTAACCCTTACCCTCACCCTAACCCTAAACTTAAACCTAACCCTAACCCTAACCGTAACCTTAACCCTAACCCTTATCCTTACCCTAACCCTTAACCTAACACTGACCCTAACAATAACCCTTATCATAACCCTAACCCTAACCCTAACTCTAACCCTAACCCTTAACTTTACCCTAACACTAACCTTAACCCCTAAGCCTAACCCTTACACTAACCCTAACCCTAACCCTAACCCCTAACCCTAACCCTAAGCGCTAAACCTAACCATAAACCTAACCCTAACCCTTACCCGTACCCTAACCCTAACCCTAACACTTACCCTTACCCTAACCCCCACACTAAACTAAAACTAAACCTTACCCGTACCCTAACCCTAAACCTAACACTGACCCTAACCCTAACCCTAACACTTACACTTACCCTAACCCTAATCCTAACCCTAACCCTAAACCTAAAACTTACACTTAACCTAAACCTAACCCTAACCCTTACACTAAACCTAGCCCTAACCCTAACCATTACCCTTACCTTAATCCTCACCCTAACCCTAACCCTTACCCTTACCCTAACCCTAACCCTAACCCTTACCCTTACCCTAACTCTAAACCTAACTCTAACCCTAACCCTAAACCTAACCATAAACCTAACCCTAACACTTACCCTAACCCAAAACCTAACCTTAACCATAACCTTAACCCCAACCCTAAACCTAACCCGAACCTTTACCCTTACACTAACACTAACACTAACCCGAACCCTAACCCTTACCCTAACCCTAACCCTTACTCTAACCCTAACCCTAATCCTAACCCTAACCCTTACCCTTACCCTAACCCTAACCCTAACCCTAATCCTAAACCTAACCCTACCCCAAACCTTAACCCTAACACTTACCCTTACCCCATCCCTAACCGTAACACTAACACTAAACCTAACCCTAACCCTAACCCTAACCCTTACCCTTACCCTAACCCATACCCTAACCATAACCCTAACCCTAACCCCTAACCCTAACACTAACTGCTAACCCGAACCCTAATCCTAACCCTAAACCTTACCCGTACCCTAACCCTAACCCTAACACTTACCCTTACCCTAACCCAAAAACTAACCTTAACCATAACCTTAACACTAACCCTAAACCTAACCCGAACCTTTACCCTTACCCTAACACTAACCCTACACCTAACCCTAACCCTTACCCTAACCCTAACCCTTACCATAACCCTCACCCTAATCCTAACCCTAACACTTACCCTTACCCTAACCCTAACCCTAATCCTAAACCTAACCCTAAACCTAACCCTAACCCTTATCCTGACCCTAACCCTATCCCTAACCCTAACCAATACCCTTACACTAACCCTACCCCTATCCGTAACCCTAAACCTAACCCTAAACCTAACTCTAAACCTAACCCTAAATCTATCCCTAACAGTAACCCTAAACCTAACGCTAACCCTAACCCTAACCCTAACCCAAACCCTAAACCTAAACCTTACCCTAACCCTAACCCTTACCCTAACCCTCACCCTAACCTTAACCTTAACCCTAACCCAACCCTAACTCTTACCCTTACCCTAACCCTAACTCTAAACCTTACCCGAAACCTAAGCCTACCCCTAACCCTAACTCTTATCTTTACCGTAACCCTAATCCTAAACCTAACCCTAACCCTAAACCCTAACCCTAAACGTAACCCTAACCCTAACCCTTACCCTAACCCTAACCCTAAACCTAACCCTAACCCTAACCCTAACGCTAACCCTAACCTTAACCCTAACCCTAACCCTAACCTTAAACCTAACCCTAATCCTAACCCTTGCCCTTACCCTAACCCTAACACTAACCCTAACACTAACGCTAAACCTAACCCTAACCCTTACCCTTACCTTGACCCTAACACTAAACCTAACCCTAACCCTAACCCTAACCCCTAACCCTAACCCTAACCCTAACCCTTAACCTTATCCTAACTCTAACCCTAACCCTAACACTTACATTTACCCTAACCCCTACCCTAACCCTAACCTTAACCCTAACCCTTAACCTAACCTTAACCCTAACCCTTACCCTTACCCTAACCCTAAACCTAAACCTAACCCTAAACCTAACCCTAACCCTAACACTAACCTAACCCTAAACCTTACACTAACCCTAACTCTAACCCTAACCCTTACCCTTTTCCTAACCCTAAACCTAACCTTAACCCTAACCCTAACCCAACACTAACTCTTACCCTTCCCTTAACCCTAACCCTATACCTAAACCGAACCCTAATCCTATCTCTAACGCTAACTCTTAGCCTTACCCTAACCCTAACCCTAACCCTAACCCTTACCCAAACACTATCCTAATCCTAACACTTACCCTAACCCTAATACTTATCCTAACCCTAACCCTAACCCTAACCCTAACCCTAATCCTACCCTTAATGCTATCCCTAACCCTAAACCTAACCCTTACCCTAACCATAACCCTAACCCTAATCCTTACCCTAACCCTAACCCTAATCCTAACCCTAACCCTAACCCTTACCCTTTTCCTAACCCTAACCCTAATCCTTACCCTTACCCTAACCCTAACCCTAACCCGAACACTTACCCTAACCCTAACCCTAACCCTAACCCTTACCTTACCCTATCCCTAACCCTAACCCTAACCCGAACACTTATCCTAACCCTAACCCTAAACCTAACCCTTACTCTTACCCTAACCCTAAACCTAACCTTAACCCCAACCCTATACCTAACTATAACCCTAACCCTAACACTAAACCTAACCTTAACCCTAACCCTTACCCTAACCCTAACCCTAAC
Organism: Megascapheus bottae; assembly: GCF_031878675.1. NCBI lineage: Eukaryota > Metazoa > Chordata > Mammalia > Rodentia > Geomyidae > Megascapheus > Megascapheus bottae. The sequence goes on along the minus strand of NW_028327704.1, from coordinate 170,827 downwards.
CCTAACCCTAACTCTTACCCTTACTCTAACCCTATCCCTAACCTTAACCATAACCCTAAACCTAAACCTAACCCTTACTCTTAAACTAACCCTAACCCTAAACCTAACCCGAACCCTAACCCTATCCCTAACCCTAACTCTTTCCTTACCATAACCCTAACCCTTAACCTAACCCTAAACTAACCCTAACCCCTAACCGTAACAGTAACCCTAACCCTGACCCTAACCCTAACCCTAACCCTAACCCTAACTCTTACCCTTACTCTAACCCTAACCCTAGCTCTAACCCTTACCCTAACCCTAACACTAACCCTAATCCGTACCCTAACCCTAACCCTAAACCTAACCCTTTCCCTTTCCCAAAGCCTAACCCTAACCCTTAGCCTTACCCTAACCCTAACCCTAACCCTAACCCTAACACTTACCATAACCCTAACCTTAACCATAACCTTACCCTTACCCTAACCCTAAACCTAAACTTAACCCCAACCCTAATCCTAACCCTAACCTTAACCCTTACCACAACCCTATCCATAACACTAACCCGAACCCTAACCCTAACCCTAACCCTTATCCTAACCCTAACCCTAAACCTAACACTAACCTTAACCCTTAAACTAACCCTAACACTAACCCTAACCCCTAACCCTAAACCTAACCCTTACAATAACCCTAACCCCTAACCCCTAAACTTAACCCTTAGCCTAAACTTAACCCTAACTATAACCCTAACCCTAACCCTTACCATTACTCTAACCCTAACCCTAAACCTAATCCTAACCCTAGGCCTAAACTTAACCCTAACCCTAAACCTTACCCTTACCCTAACCCTAAACCTAAACCTTACTCTAACACTAACCCTAACTCTAATCATTACCCTAAACCTAACCCTAATCCTAACCCTAACCCTTACCCTTACGCTAACCCTAACCCTAACCCTAACCCTAACCCAAACCCTAACCCTAATCCTAACCCTTACCCTAACCCTAACCCTAACCCAAACCCTAACGCTAATCCTAACCCTTACCCTTACCCTGAACCTAACCCTAACAATTACCCTTACCCTCACCCTAACCCTAACCTTAACCCTAACCCTAACCCTAACCCTAACCTTAACCCTAACCCTTAACCTTAACATAACCCTAAGCCTAACTCTAAACCTAACCCTTCCCTCACCCTCACCCTAAACCTAACACTAACCCTTACCCTAACCCGAAACCTAAAACTAACCCGAACCCTAACCACCTATCCCTAATCCTAACTCTTATCCTTACCCTAAATCTAACCCTTAACCTAACCCTAACCCTAACACCTAACCCTAACCTCCACCCTTACACCTAACCTAACCCTAAACCTAACCTTAATGTTAACCCTAACCCTAACCCTAAACGTTACACTAATCGTAACCCTACCCCTAATCCTGAAGCTAACAGTAAACCTAACCCTAACCCTTACCCTTTCCCTACCCCTAACCCTAACCCTAACCCTTACCCTACCCCTAACCGAAACCTAAACCTAACCCTAACCCTAACCCTAACCCTAATCTTAACCCTAACCCTAACCATAACCCTAAACCTAACCCTTACCCTTACCCTAAGAGTAACCCTAACCTTAACCCAAACCCTAACCCTTACCCTTACCCTAACCCTAACCCTAACCCTAACCTAAATCTATCCCTAAACCTTACACTTACTCTAACCCTAACACTAAACCTAACCCTAACCCTAACCCTAACCAGTAACCCTAACCGTAATCCTTACCGAAACCCTAACCCTTCCCCTTAACCTAACCCTAACTCTAACCTTAATGCTAACCCTAACCCTAACCCTGACCCTTACCCTAACCCTAACCATAACCCTAATCCTTACCCTAACCCTACCCTAACCCTATCCCTAACCCTTACCCTTTTCCTAAGCCTAACCCTAACCCTTACCCTTACCCTAACACTAACCCTAACCCCAACCCTAACCCTAACACTTACCCTAACTCTAACCCTAACCCTAAACCTTACCCTTACCCTAACCCTAAAACTAAACTTAACCCCAACCCTATACCTAACCCTAACCCTAACCCTTACACTAACCCTAACCTTAACCCTAACCCTTACCCTAACCCTAACACTTACCCTAACCCTAACCCTAACCCTTACCCTAATCCTAACCCTACACTTAACCATAACCCTAACCCTAAACCTAACGCTTACCCTTAAACTAACCTTAACCATAAACCTAACCCGAACCCTAACCGTATCCTAACCCTAACTCTTATCCTTACCCTAACCCTAAACCTAAACCTAACCCTAAACCCTAGACCTAACTGTAACCCTAACCCTAACCCTAACCCTTAACCTTAACCTAACCCTAACCCTAACCTTAATACTAACCCTAAACCTAGCCCTAACCCTTACCCTAAACCTAACACTATTCCTTACCCTAACCCTAAACCTAACCTTAACCCTTACCCTTTCCCTAAACCTAAGCCTAACCCTTAACCTTACCCTAACCATAACCCTTAAACTAACCCTAAAATTAAACCTAACCCCTAACCCTAAACGTTACCCTAACCCTAACCCTAACCCATACCCTTACCCTAACCCTAACCCTAACTCTAACCCTAACCCTAACCCTAAACCTAACCCTTACCCTAACCGTAATCCTAAACCTAACCCTAACCCTAACGATAACACCTAACCCTAACCCTAACCCTAATCCTTACCCTTACCCTACCCACAACCCTAACAGTTACCCTAACACTTCCCCTACCCTAACCCTAACCCTAACCCTTTACCCTTACCCTAACCCTAACCCTAACCTTAACCCCAACCTAAACCTAACCATAACCCTAACACTTAACCTAACACTTACCCTAACCCTAACCCTAACCCTACCACTTACCCTTACACTAACCCTAAACCTAAACCTAACCCTTACCCTAACCCTAACACTAACACTTACCCTTATCCTAACCCTAAACCTAACCAATGCCCTAACCCTAACCCTAATCCTAACCGTAACCGTAACCCTAACCCCTAACCCTAACCCTTAACCTAACCCTAACCCTAACCTTAACCCTAAACCTAACCCTTACCCTAAAACTAACCCTAAATCTAACCCTAAGCCTAACACTAACCTTAAGCCTAACCCTTACTCTAACCCCAACCCTAACCCTTACCCTAACCCTAACGCTAACCCTAACCCTAACCTTAACACTAACCCTAACCCTAACCCTTACCCTTAGCCTTACTCTAACCCTAACCCTAAACATAATCCTAACCTTAACCCTAACCATAACCCTAACCCTAAACCTTAACTTTACTATAACCCTAACCCTAAACCTAACTCTAACACTAACCCTAACCATAAGCATTACTCTAACCCTAACCCTAACCTTAACCCTAACCCTAACCCTAACCCTAACATTTACCCTAACCCTTATCCTTACCCTAACCCTAACCATAAACCTAACCCTAACCCTAACCCTAAACCTAACCCTTACCCTTACCCTTACCCTAACCCTAATCCTAACCCTAAACCTAACCTTAACCCTAACCCTAAACCCTACCCTTACCCTAACCCTAACCCTAACCCTAACCCTTACCCTAACCCTAACACTAACCCTAACCCTAACCCTTACACTTACCCTAACCCTAACCCTAAACTTAACCATAACCCTAACCCTAACCCTATCCCTTACCCTTACCATAACCCAAACCCTAAACCTAACCCGAAACCTAACCCTATCCCTAACCCTAACTCTTATCCTTACCCTAACCCTAACCCTAAATCTAACCCTAACCCTACCCTAACCATAACCATAACACTAACCCTAAACCTCAACCTTACACTTACCCTAACCATAGCTTTGAACTTAATGCTAACCCTAACCCTAACCCTAAACGTTACCATAACCCTAACCCTAACCCTAATCCTTACCCTAACAGTAACCCTAACCCTAACCCCTACCCTTTCCCGAATCCTAACCCTAACCCTAAACCTAACTCTAACCCTAACCCTAACCATAACCTTAACTCTAACCCACACCGTAACCCTTATCCTAACCCTTATAGGTACCCTAACCCTAAAACTAAACGTAACTCTAACCCTAACCCTAACCTTCACCCTTACCCTTACCCTTACCCTTACCCTAACCCTAAACCTAACCCTAACCCTAACCCTAACCCTAACACCTAACCATAACCCTAACTCTAACCCTTACTCTATCCCTAAACCTAATCCTAACACTTACCCTTACCCTAACCCTTACCCTTACCTTCCCCCAACCCTAAACCTAACCCTAACCCTAACCCTTACTCTAACACTAAACCTAACCCTAACCCTAACCTAACCCTATCCCTAACCCTTACACTTACTCTAACCCTAACACTAAACCTAACCCTAACCCTAACCCTAACCACTAACCCTAACCGTAACCCTTACCCAAATCCTAACGCTTCCCCTTAACCTAACCCTAACCCGAACCTTAATGCTAACCCTAACCCTAACCCTGACCCTTACCCTAACCCTAACCATAACCCTAATCCTTACCCTAACCCTACCCTAACCCTAAACCTAACCCTAACTCTAACCCTAACCCTAACCCTAACCCTTACCCTAACCATAACCCAAATCCTTACCCTAAACTTAACCCTAAGCCTAATGCTAACCCTAACCTTTACCCTAACCCTAACCCCAAACCTTACCCTTACCCTAAACGTAACCCTAAACCTAACCCTAACCCTAACCCTAACCTTAACCCTAACCCTAATCCTAACCCTTGCCCTTACCCTATCCCTAACCGTCAACCTAACACTAACCCTAACCCTAAACCTTAGCCTTACCCTTACACTAACCCTAACCCTAAATCTAACCCTAACCCTAACCCTAACCCTAATCCCTAGCCCCTAACCCTAACCCTAACCCTACCCATAACCTTATCCTAAACCTAACCCTAACCCTAACACTTACCCTAACCCTAACCCTAACCCTTACCCTTACACTTACCATAACCCTAAAACTATCCCTAACCCTAACCCTAATCCTAACACTTACCCTTACCCCAACCCTAACCCTAACCCTAACACCAACCTTACCTTACCCTAAACCTAACCCTAACCCTAACCCTAAACCTAACCCTAACCCTTACCCTTACTTTAAACCTAACCCTAACCCTAACCTTTACCCTTACCCTGACGCTAACCCTAACCCTAAACCTAACCCTAACCCAAACACATACCCTTAACCTAACCCTAACCCCAACCCTAACCGTAACCCTACACCTAACCCTAAACCAAACCCTAACCCTAACCCTAACCCTTATCCTAACTCTAACCGTAACCCTAACAATTACCCTAACCCTAACCCTAACCATAAACCTTACCCTTAGCCTCACTCTCACCCTAACCTTAACCCTAACCCTTATCCTTACCCTAACCCTAACCCTAACCCTAACCCTAACCAGTAACCCTAACCGTAATCCTTACCGAAACCCTAACCCTTCCCCTTAACCTAACCCTAACTCTAACCTTAATGCTAACCCTAACCCTAACCCTGACCCTTACCCTAACCCTAACCATAACCCTAATCCTTACCCTAACCCTACCCTAACCCTATCCCTAACCCTTACCCTTTTCCTAAGCCTAACCCTAACCCTTACCCTTACCCTAACACTAACCCTAACCCCAACCCTAACCCTAACACTTACCCTAACTCTAACCCTAACCCTAAACCTTACCCTTACCCTAACCCTAAAACTAAACTTAACCCCAACCCTATACCTAACCCTAACCCTAACCCTTACACTAACCCTAACCTTAACCCTAACCCTTACCCTAACCCTAACACTTACCCTAACCCTAACCCTAACCCTTACCCTAATCCTAACCCTACACTTAACCATAACCCTAACCCTAAACCTAACGCTTACCCTTAAACTAACCTTAACCATAAACCTAACCCGAACCCTAACCGTATCCTAACCCTAACTCTTATCCTTACCCTAACCCTAAACCTAAACCTAACCCTAAACCCTAGACCTAACTGTAACCCTAACCCTAACCCTAACCCTTAACCTTAACCTAACCCTAACCCTAACCTTAATACTAACCCTAAACCTAGCCCTAACCCTTACCCTAAACCTAACACTATTCCTTACCCTAACCCTAAACCTAACCTTAACCCTTACCCTTTCCCTAAACCTAAGCCTAACCCTTAACCTTACCCTAACCATAACCCTTAAACTAACCCTAAAATTAAACCTAACCCCTAACCCTAAACGTTACCCTAACCCTAACCCTAACCCATACCCTTACCCTAACCCTAACCCTAACTCTAACCCTAACCCTAACCCTAAACCTAACCCTTACCCTAACCGTAATCCTAAACCTAACCCTAACCCTAACGATAACACCTAACCCTAACCCTAACCCTAATCCTTACCCTTACCCTACCCACAACCCTAACAGTTACCCTAACACTTCCCCTACCCTAACCCTAACCCTAACCCTTACCCTTACCCTAACCCTAACCCTAACCTTAACCCCAACCTAAACCTAACCATAACCCTAACACTTAACCTAACACTTACCCTAACCCTAACCCTAACCCTACCACTTACCCTTACACTAACCCTAAACCTAAACCTAACCCTTACCCTAACCCTAACACTAACACTTACCCTTATCCTAACCCTAAACCTAACCAATGCCCTAACCCTAACCCTAATCCTAACCGTAACCGTAACCCTAACCCCTAACCCTAACCCTTAACCTAACCCTAACCCTAACCTTAACCCTAAACCTAACCCTTACCCTAAAACTAACCCTAAATCTAACCCTAAGCCTAACACTAACCTTAAGCCTAACCCTTACTCTAACCCCAACCCTTACCCTTACCCTAACCCTAACGCTAACCCTAACCCTAACCTTAACACTAACCCTAACCCTAACCCTTACCCTTAGCCTTACTCTAACCCTAACCCTAAACATAATCCTAACCTTAACCCTAACCATAACCCTAACCCTAAACCTTAACTTTACTATAACCCTAACCCTAAACCTAACTCTAACACTAACCCTAACCATAAGCATTACTCTAACCCTAACCCTAACCTTAACCCTAACCCTAACCTAACCCTAACATTTACCCTAACCCTTATCCTTACCCTAACCTAACCATAAACCTAACCCTAACCCTAACCCTAAACCTAACCCTTACCCTTACCCTTACCCTAACCCTAATCCTAACCCTAAACCTAACCTTAACCCTAACCCTAAACCCTACCCTTACCCTAACCCTAACCCTAACCCTAACCCTTACCCTAACCCTAACACTAACCCTAACCCTAACCCTTACACTTACCCTAACCCTAACCCTAAACTTAACCATAACCCTAACCCTAACCCTATCCCTTACCCTTACCATAACCCAAACCCTAAACCTAACCCGAAACCTAACCCTATCCCTAACCCTAACTCTTATCCTTACCCTAACCCTAACCCTAAATCTAACCCTAACCCTACCCTAACCATAACCATAACACTAACCCTAAACCTCAACCTTACACTTACCCTAACCATAGCTTTGAACTTAATGCTAACCCTAACCCTAACCCTAAACGTTACCATAACCCTAACCCTAACCCTAATCCTTACCCTAACAGTAACCCTAACCCTAACCCCTACCCTTTCCCGAATCCTAACCCTAACCCTAAACCTAACTCTAACCCTAACCCTAACCATAACCTTAACTCTAACCCACACCGTAACCCTTATCCTAACCCTTATAGGTACCCTAACCCTAAAACTAAACGTAACTCTAACCCTAACCCTAACCTTCACCCTTACCCTTACCCTTACCCTTACCCTAACCCTAAACCTAACCCTAACCCTAACCCTAACCCTAACACCTAACCATAACCCTAACTCTAACCCTTACTCTATCCCTAAACCTAATCCTAACACTTACCCTTACCCTAACCCTTACCCTTACCTTCCCCAACCCTAAACCTAACCCTAACCCTAACCCTTACTCTAACACTAAACCTAACCCTAACCCTAACCTAACCCTATCCCTAACCCTTACACTTACTCTAACCCTAACACTAAACCTAACCCTAACCCTAACCCTAACCACTAACCCTAACCGTAACCCTTACCCAAATCCTAACGCTTCCCCTTAACCTAACCCTAACCCGAACCTTAATGCTAACCCTAACCCTAACCCTGACCCTTACCCTAACCCTAACCATAACCCTAATCCTTACCCTAACCCTACCCTAACCCTAAACCTAACCCTAACTCTAACCCTAACCCTAACCCTAACCCTTACCCTAACCATAACCCAAATCCTTACCCTAAACTTAACCCTAAGCCTAATGCTAACCCTAACCTTTACCCTAACCCTAACCCCAAACCTTACCCTTACCCTAAACGTAACCCTAAACCTAACCCTAACCCTAACCCTAACCTTAACCCTAACCCTAATCCTAACCCTTGCCCTTACCCTATCCCTAACCGTCAACCTAACACTAACCCTAACCCTAAACCTTAGCCTTACCCTTACCCTAACCCTAACCCTAAATCTAACCCTAACCCTAACCCTAACCCTAATCCCTAGCCCCTAACCCTAACCCTAACCCTACCCATAACCTTATCCTAAACCTAACCCTAACCCTAACACTTACCCTAACCCTAACCCTAACCCTTACCCTTACACTTACCATAACCCTAAAACTATCCCTAACCCTAACCCTAATCCTAACACTTACCCTTACCCCAACCCTAACCCTAACCCTAACACCAACCTTACCTTACCCTAAACCTAACCCTAACCCTAACCCTAAACCTAACCCTAACCCTTACCCTTACTTTAAACCTAACCCTAACCCTAACCTTTACCCTTTCCCTGACGCTAACCCTAACCCTAAACCTAACCCTAACCCAAACACATACCCTTAACCTAACCCTAACCCCAACCCTAACCGTAACCCTACACCTAACCCTAAACCAAACCCTAACCCTAACCCTAACCCTTATCCTAACTCTAACCGTAACCCTAACAATTACCCTAACCCTAACCCTAACCATAAACCTTACCCTTAGCCTCACTCTCACCCTAACCTTAACCCTAACCCTTATCCTTACCCTAACCCTAACCCTAACCCTAAACCTAACCCTAAGACTAAAACTAACCCTTACTCTTACCCTAACCCTAACCTAACCCTAACCCTAACCCTTACCCTTAACCTAACCCTAACTTTAACCTTAACCATAATCCTAACCCTCAACCTAACCCTTACCCTTAAACTAACCCTAACCCTAAACCAAAAACAAACCCTAACCCTAACCCTAACCCTAACCCTAACCCTAACCCTCAAACTTAACCCTAACCCTAACCCTAACCCTAACCCTAACCCTAACCCTTACCCTAAACCTAACCCTAACCCTTATCCGAACCATAACCCTAACCCAAACCCTAACCTCAAACTTAAACCTAAGCCTTACCCTAATCCTAACCCCTACACTTACCTAAACCTAACCCTAAACAGAACCCTAACCCTAAAACTAACCCTAACCCTAACCCTAACACTTACCCTTACCCTAACCCTAACCCTAACTCAAACCCTTATCCTAAACCTAACAATAAACCTAACCCTAACCCTTACCCTAACCCTAACCGTATCCCTAACCCCTAACCCTAACCCTTACCTTAACCCTAACCTTAACCCTAACTATAACCCTAGCCCTAAAACTAACCCTAACCCTAAACCTAACCGTAACCCTTACCGTTACCCTAATCCTAAACCTAAACTTAACTTCAACCCTAAACTTAACCCTAACCCTAACCATAAAACTTACCCCAACCCTAACCCTTAACCTAACACTAACCCTAACCCTTAACCTAACCCTAAAATTAACCCTAACCCCTAACCCTAAACGTTACCCTAACCCTAACCCTAACCCATACCCTTACCCTAACCCTAACCCTAACTCTAACCCTAACCCTAACACTAAACCTAACCCTTACCCTAACCGTAATCCTAAACCTAACCCTAACCCTAACGATAACACCTAACCCTAACTCTAACCCTAATCCTTACCCTTACCCTACCCATAACCATAACCGTAACCCTAACACTTCCCCTACCCTAACCCTAACCCTAACCCTTACCCTTACCCTAACCCTAACCCTAACCTTAACCCCAACCTAAACCTAACCATAACCCTAACACTTAACCTAACACTTACCCTAACCCTAACCCTAACCCTACCACTTACCCTTACACTAACCCTAACCCTAAACCTAACCCTTACCCTAACCCTAACACTAACACTTACCCTTATCCTAACCCTAAACCTAACCAATGCCCTAACCCTAACCCTAATCCTAACCGTAACCGTAACCCTAACCCTAACCCCTAACCCTAACCCTTAACCTAACCCTAACCCTAACCTTAACCCTAAACCTTACCCTTACCCTAACCCTAAACCTAAATCTAACCCTAAGCCTAACACTAACCTTAAGCCTAACCCTTACCCTAACCCCAACCCTAACCCTTACCCTAACCCTAAAGCTAACCCTAACCCTAACCTTAACACTAACCCTAACCCTAACCCTTACCCTTAGCCTTACTCTAACCCTAACCCTAAACATAATCCTAACCTTAACCCTAACCATAACCCTAACCCTAAACCTTAACTTTACTATAACCCTAACCCTAAACCTAACTCTAACACTAACCCTAACCATAAGCATTACTCTAACCCTAACCCTAACCTTAACCCTAACCCTAACCCTAACCCTAACATTTACCCTAACCCTTATCCTTACCCTAACCCTAACCATAAACCTAACCCTAACCCTAACACTAAACCTAACCCTTACCCTTACCCTTACCCTAACCCTAATCCTAACCCTAAACCTAACCTTAACCCTAACCCTAAACCCTACCCTTACCCTAACCCTAACCCTAACCCTAACCCTAACCCTTACCCTAACCCTAACACTAAACCTAACCCTAACCCTTACACTTACCCTAACCCTAACCCTAACCTTAACCATAACCCTAAACCTAACCCTATCCCTTACGCTTACCATAACCCAAACCCTAAACCTAACCCGAAACCTAACCCTATCCCAAACCCTAAATCTTATCCTTACCCTAACCCTAACCCTAAATCTAACCCTAACTCTACCCCTAACCCTAACCATAACACTAACCCTAAACCTCAACCTTACACTTACCCTAACCATAGCTTTGAACTTAATGCTAACCCTAACCCTAACCCTAAACGTTACCATAACCCTAACCCTAACCCTAATCCTTACCCTAACAGTAACCCTACCCCTAACCCCTACCCTTTCCCGAATCCTAACCCTAACCCTAAACCTAACTCTAACCCTAACCCTAACCATAACCTTAACTCTAACCCACACCGTAACCCTTATCCTAACCCTTATAGGTACCCTAACCCTAAAACTAAACGTAACTCTAACCCTAACCCTAACCCTCACCCTTACCCTTACCCTTACCCTTACCCTAACCCTAAACCTAACCCTAACCCTAACCCTAACCCTAACACCTAACCATAACCCTAACTCTAACCCTTACTCTATCCCTAACCCTAATCCTAACACTTACCCTTACCCTAACACTTACACTTACCTTCTCCCAACCCTAAACCTAACACTAACCCTAACCCTAACCCTTACTCTAATCCTAAACCTAACCCTAACCCTAACCCTAACCTAACCCTATCCCTAACCCTTACACTTACTCTAACCCTAACACTAAACCTAACCCTAACCCTAACCCTAACCACTAACCCTAACCGTAACCCTTACCCAAACCCTAATGCTTCCCCTTAACCTAACCCTAACCCGAACCTTAATGCTAACCCTAACCCTAACCCTGACCCTTACCCTAACCCTAACCATAACCCTAATCCTTACCCTAACCCTACCCTAACCCTAAACCTAACCCTAACTCTAACCCTAACCCTAACCCTAACCCTAACCCTTACCCTAACCCTAACCCAAATCCTTACCCTAAACTTAACCCTAAGCCTAATGCTAACCCTAACCTTAACCCTAACCCTAACCCCAAACCTTACCCTTACCCTAAACGTAACCCTAAACCTAACCCTAACCCTAACCCTAACCTTAAACCTAACCCTAATCCTAACCCTTGCCCTTACCCTATTCCTAACCGTCAACCTTATACTAACCCTAACCCTAAACCTTAGCCTTACCCTTACCCTAAACCTAACCCTAAATCTAACCCTAACCCTAACCCTAACCCTAATCCCTAACCCCTAACCCTAACCCTAATCCTTACCCATAACCTTATCCTAAACCTAACCCTAACTCTAACACTTACCCTAACCCTAACCCTAAACCTTACCCTTACACTTACCATAACCCTAAAACTATCCCTAACCCTAACCCTAAGCCTAACACTTACCCTTACCCCAACCCTAACCCTAACCCTAACACCAACCTTACCTTACCCTAAACCTAACCCTAACCCTAACCCTAAACCTAACCCTAACCCTTACCCTTACCTTAAACCTAACCCTAACCCTAACCTTTACCCTTACCCTGACGCTAACCCTAACCCTAAACCTAACCCTAACCCAAACACATACCCTTAACCTAACCCTAACCCTAACCCTAACCGTAACCCTACACCTAACCCTAACCCAAACCCTAACCCTAACCCTAACCCTTATCCTAACCCTAACCGTAACCCTAACAATTACCCTAACCCTAACCCTAACCATAACCCTTACCCTTAGCCTCACTCTCACCCTAACCTTAACCCTAACCCTTATCCTTACCCTAACCCTAACCCTAAACCTAACCCTAAGACTAAAACTAACCATTACCCTTACCCTAACCCTAACCTAACCCTAACCCTAACCCTTACCCTTAACCTAACCCTAACCTTAACCTTAACCATAATCCTAACCCTCAACCTAACCCTTACCCTTAAACTAACCCTAACCCTAAACCAAAAACAAACCCTAACCCTAACCCTAACCCTAACCATAACCCTAACCCTAACCCTAACCCTAACCCTAACCCTCAAACTTAACCCTAACCCTAACCCTAACCCTAACCCTAACCCTTACCCTAAACCTAACCCTAACCCTTATCCGAACCATAACCCTAACCCAAACCCTGACCTCAAATTTAACCCTAACCCTTAAACTAACCCTAACCCCTACACTTACCTAAACCTAACCCTAAACAGAACCCTAACCCTAAAACTAACCCTAACCCTAACCCTAACACTTACCCTTACCCTAACCCTAACCCTAACTCAAACCCTTATCCTAAACCTAACAATAAACCTAACCCTAACCCATACCCTAACCCTAACCGTATCCCTAACCCCTAACCCTAACCCTTACCTTAACCCTAACCCTAACCCTAACTATAACCCTAGCCCTAAAACTAACCCTAACCCGAAACCTAACCGTAACCCTTACCGTTACCCTAAGCCTAAGCCTAACCCTAACCCTTACCCTTACCCTAACCCTAACCATGACCCTAAACCTAACCCTAACCCTAACCCTAACCCTAACCCTTACCCTTACCCTTACCCTGACGCTAACCCTAACCCTAAACCTAACCCTAACCCAAACACATACCCTTAACCTAACCCTAACCCAAACCCTAACCCTAACCCTAACCCTTATCCTAACCCTAACCGTAACCCTAACAATTACCCTAACCCTAACCCTAACCATAACCCTTACCCTTAGCCTCACTCTCACCCTAACCTTAACCCTAACCCTTATCCTTACCCTAACCCTAACCCTAACCCTAAACCTAACCCTAAGACTAAAACTAACCCTTACCCTTACCCTAACCCTAACCTAACCCTAACCCTAACCCTTACCCTTAACCTAACCCTAACCTTAACCTTAACCATAATCCTAACCCTCAACCTAACCCTTACCCTTAAACTAACCCTAAACCTAAACCAAAAACAAACCCTAACCCTAACCCTAACCCTAACCATAACCCTAACCCTATCCCTAACCCTAACCCTAACCCTCAAACTTAACCCTAACCCTAACCCTAACCCTAACCCTTACCCTAACCCTAACCCTCAAACTTAACCCTAACCCTAACCCTAACCCTAACCCTAACCCTAACCCTAACGCTAACCCTAACCCTCAAACTTAACCCTAACCCTAACCCTAACCCTAACCCTTACCCTAAACCTAACCCTAACCCTTATCCGAACCATAACCCTAACCCAAACCTAACCTCAAACTTAACCCTAACCCTTACCCTAACCCTAACCCTACACTTACCTAAACCTAACCCTAAACAGAACCCTAACCCTAAAACTAACCCTAACCCTAACCCTAACACTTACCCTTACCCTAACCCTAACCCTAACTCAAACCCTTATCCTAAACCTAACAATAAACCTAACCCAAACCCTTACCCTAACCCTAACCGTATCCCTAACCCCTAACCCTAACCCTTACCTTAACCCTAACCCTAACCCTAACTATAACCCTAGCCCTAAAACTAACCCTAACCCGAAACCTAACCGTAACCCTTACCGTTACCCTAAGCCTAAGCCTAACTCTAACCCTTACCCTTACCCTAACCCTAACCATGATCCTAAACCTAACCCTAACCCTAACCCTAACCCTAACCCTTACCCTAACCCTAATCCTAAACCTAACCCTAACCCTTACAATTACCCTCACCCTAACCCTAACCTTAATGCTAACCCGAACCCTAACTATAACCCTAGCCCATAAACTAACCCTAACCCTAAACCTAACCGTAACCCTTACCGTTACCCTAAGCCTAAGGCTAACCCTAACCCTTACCCTTACCCTAACCCTAACCATGACCCTAACACTAACCATAACCCTAAACCTAACCCTTACCCAAACCTAACCCTAACACTAACCCTAACCATAATCCTTACCCTTACACTAACCCTAACCCTAAACCTAACCCTAACCCTTAACTTTACCTGAAATCTAACCCTTAACCTAACCCTAACCCTAACACCTAACCCTAACTCTAACCCTAACCCTAAACCTAACCCTAACCCTAACACTTACACTAAACCTAATCCTAACCCTAACCCTAATCTTAACCCTATCCCTAACCCTAACCTAACCGTTACCCTTACCCTAACTCTAACCCTAACCCTTACCCTTACCCTACCCCTAAACCTAAACGTAACACTAACGCTTACCATAACCCTAACACTAACCCTAACCCTAACCCTAACCATAACCCTAACCCTAAACCTAACCCTAACCCTAACAATAACCCTAACACTAACCCTTACACTTACCCTAACCCAAAATCAAAAACTAACCCTAACCCTAACCCTTACCCTAACTACTAACCCTACTCCTAACCCTAACCCTTACCTTTACCCTAACCCTAACCCTTACCCTAACCCTAACGCTAACCCTAACCCCTAACCCTAACCCTAACCCTAACCCTAACAATAACCCTAACCCTAAACCTTACCCTTACCCTAAACCTAAACCTAACTCTAACCTTAAACCTAACCCTAACCCTAACCCTTACCCTAACCCTAACCCTAACTCTTACCCTAAACCTAACCCTGGACCTAAACCTAAACTTAACCCTAACCCTTACCCTAACCCTTACCCTTACCCTAACCATAACTCTGAACCTAACCCTAACCCTAAAGCTAACCCTAACCTTAACCCTAACCTTAACCCTTACCCTTACCCTATACCCTAACCCTAACCCTAACACTTACCCTAAACCTAATCCTAACACTAACCCTAACCTTAACCCTAACCCTAACCCTAACCTAACCCTTACCCTTACCCTAACTCTAACTCTAACCCTAACCCTTACCCTTACCCTTACCCTACACCTAAACCTAATCCTAATCTTAAACCGAACCTTAAACTCAACCCTAACCCTTACACTTACCCTAACCCTAACCCAAAACCTAACCCTAACCCTAAGCCTTACCCTAACCCCTAACCCTAACCCTAACCTTTACCCTTACCCTAACGCTAACCCTCACCCTAACCCTAAACCTAACCCTAACACATACCCTTATCCTACCCCTAAACCTAACCCTAAACGTAACCCTACACCTAAACCTAATTCTAACCCTACCCTAACCTTAACCCTAACCCTTACCCTAACCCTAATCCTAACCAAAACACTTAACCCTAACCCTTATCCAAAACCTTACCCTTACCTTAACCCTAACCCTAAACCTAACCCTTACCCTTACCCTAGCGCTTACCCTAACCCTAACCCTAAACCTAACCCTAACACTAATCCTAACCCTAAACCAAATCCTAACCCCTAACCCTAACCCTAAACCTTACCCTACCCGAAGCCTAACCCTAAACCTAACCCTAACCCTTACCCTTATCCTAACCCTACCCCTAAACCAAATCCTAACCCTAAACCTAACCCTAACCCTAAACCTTACCCTAAACCTAACCCTAATCCTACACTTAAACCTAGCCCTAACCCTAACCTTAACTCTAAACCTAACCCTAACCCTAAACCTTACCCTAACCCTAACCCTAACCTTAACCTAACCCTAAGCCTTACCCTAACCCCTAACCCTGATCCTAACCTTTACCCTTACCCTAACTCTAACCCTCACCCTAACCCTAACCCTAACCCTAACACATACCCTTATCCTACCCCTAAACCTAACCCTAACCGTAACTCTACACCTAAACCTAATGCTAACCCTCACCCTAACGCTAACCCTAACACCTAGTCTACACTTAACCCTAACCTCAAACTTAACCCGAACTCTTACCCTCAGTCTAACCCTTACCCTTAACCTAACGCTAACCCTTACCTTAACCCTAACCCTAACCCTAAACCTAACCCTAACCCTAAACCTAATGCTTACGTTACCCTAACCCTAACCCTAACTCTAACCCTAACCCTTACGCTTACCCTAAATATAACCCTAACCTTTACCCTTACCCTACCCCTAAACCTAAACCTAAACATAACCCTAATCTTAAACCTAACCCTAAACTTAACGCTAACCCTTACACTTACCCTAACCCTAACCCAAAACCTAACCCTAACCCTAAGCCTTACCCTACCTACCCCTAACCCTGACCCTAACCTTTACCCTTACCCTAACTCTAACCCTCACTCTAACCCTAACCCTAACCCTAACACATACCCTTATCCTACCCCTAAACCTAACCCTAACCGTAACTCTACACCTAAACCTAATGCTAACCCTAACCCTAACCCTAACCCTAACCCTTACCCTAACGCTAATCCTAACCAAAACACTTAACCCTAAACCTTATCCTAACCCTTACCCTTACCTTAACCCTAACCCTAAACCTAACCCTTACCCTTACCCTAGCGCTAACCCTAACCCTAACCCTAACCCTAACACTAACCCTAACCCTAAACCAAATCCTAACCCTAACCCTAACCCTAAACCTTACCCTACCCTAAGCCTAACCCTAAACCTAACCCTAACCCTTACCCTTACCCTAACCCTACCCCTAAACCAAATCCTACCCCTAACCTAACCCCGAACCCTAACCCTTACCTTAACCCTAACCCTAAAACTAACCTAACCCTAACCCACTAACCGTAAGCATTACGTTACCCTAACCCTAAGCCTAACCCTAACACTTACCATTACCCTAACACTAACCAAACCCTAAACCTAACCCTAACCCTAACCCTCACCCTTACCCTAAACCTAACCCTAAACCTAACCCTAACCCTTACCCTTACCCTTACCCTCACCCTAACCCTAACCTAAATGCTAACCCAAACCCTAACTCTAACCATAACCCTAACCCTTATCCTAACCCTAACCCTAAACCAAACTCTAAACTTAACCCTTACACTTACCCTAACCCTAACCCTAAAACTAACCCTAAACCTTACCCTTACCCTAACCCTAACCCTAACCTAAATGCTAACCCTAACCCTAAACCTAACCCTCTCCGTAACCCTAACCCTTACCCTTATCCTGACCCTAACCCTAACCCTAAAAATAACCCTTACACTTACCCTAACCCTAACCCTAAACCTAACCCTAACCTTTACCTTTACCCTAACCCTAACCCTAAACCTAACCCTCACCCTAACCCTAAACCTAACCCTCACCCTACCACTAACACTAACCCTAACCCTTACCCTTACCCTGAACCTAACTCTAAACCTAACCCTAACCCTAACCCTAACACTTACCCTAATCCTAACCTTAACCGTAACTTTTACCCTTACCCTAACACTAAACTTAATCCCAACCCTAAACCGAACCTAACCCTAAACCTTACCCTAAACAGTTACCCTAACCCTAACCCTAACCCTAACACTTACCCTAACCCTAACCCTAACCCTAACCCTAACCCTTACCCCTACCCTAACCCTAACCCTAACTCTAACCATAACACTAAACCTAACCCTTACCCTAACCCTAACCCTAACCCTAACCCTAAACCTAACCCTCTCCGTAACCCTAACCCTTACCCTTATCCTGACCCTAACCCTAACCCTAAAAATAACCCTTACACTTACCCTAACCCTAACCCTAAACCTAACCCTAACCTTTACCTTTACCCTAACCCTAACCCTAAAACCTAACCCTCAACCTAACCCTAAACCTAACCCTCACCCTACCACTAACACTAACCCTAACCCTTACCCTTACCCTGAACCTAACTCTAAACCTAACCCTAACCCTAACCCTAACACTTACCCTAATCCTAACCTTAACCGTAACTTTTACCCTTACCCTAACACTAAACTTAATCCCAACCCTAAACCGAACCTAACCCTAAACCTTACCCTAACAGTTACCCTAACCCTAACCCTAACCCTAACACTTACCCTAACCCTAACCCTAACCCTAACCCTAACCCTTACCCCTACCCTAACCCTAACCCTAACTCTAACCATAACACTAAACCTAACCCTTACCCTAACCCTAACCCTAACCCTTACCCTTACCCTAACCCTAACCTAACTCCAACCCTAACCCTAAAACTAACCCTAAACCTTACCCTAACCCTAACCCTAACCCTAAACCTAACCCTAAACTTAAACCTAACCCTTACACTTACCCTAACTTAACCAAAAGCTATCCTAACACTAAGCCTTACCCTAACCCCTAACCCTAACCCTAACCTTTACTCTTACCTTAACCATAACCCTAACCCTAACCTTTACCCTTACCCTAACGCTAACCCTCACCCTAACCCTAACACTAACCCTAACACATACCCTTATCCTACCCCTAAACCTAACCCTAACCGTAACCCTACACCTAAACCTAACGCTAACCCTAACCCTAACCCTAACCCTAACCCTTACCCTAACCTTAATCCTAACCCTAACCCTTAACCCTAACCCTCATCCTAACCCTTACCCCTACCTTAACCCTAACCCTAAACCTAACCCTTACCCTTACCCTAGCGCTAACCCTAACCCTAACCCTAACACTAACACTAACCCTAACCCTAAAACAAATCCTAACCCTAACCCTAACCCTAAACCTTACCCTACCCTAAGCCTAACCCTAAACCTAACCCTAAGCCTTACCCTTACCCTAACCCTACCCTAAACCAAATCCTAACCCTAAACCTAACCCTAACCCTAAACCTTACCCTAAACCTAACCCTAATCCTACACTTAAACCTAGCCCTAACCCTAATCTTAACTCTAAACCTAACCCTAACCCTAAACCTTACCCTAACCCTAACCCTAACCTTAACCCCAACCCTAAACCTAAAACTAACCCTAACCCAAACCCTTACCCTAACCCTAAACCTAACCCTAATCCTAACCCTAACACTTACCCTTACCCTAACCCTAACCCTAACCCTGATACTAACCCTAACCCTAACCCTTACACTAACCCTAATCCTAACCCTAACCCCTAACCCTAACCCTTACCCTAACATTAACCCTACCTATAACCCTTACCCTTACCCTATCTCTAACCCTAACTCTAACCCTAACCCTAAACCTAACCCTTACCCTAACCCTAACCCTAACCCTAACTCTAACCCTAACCCTAAAACTAACCCTAACCCTTACCCTAAACCTAACCCTAACCCTTATCCTAACCATAACCCTAACCCTAACCCTAACCTCAAACTTAACCCTAACCCTTACCCTAACCCTAACCCATACTCTTACTTAAACCTAACCCTAAACAGAAACCTAACCATAAAACTAACCCTAACCCTAACCCTAAACCTTATCCTAAACCTAACCCTAACCCTAACCCTTACCCTAACCCTAACCCTAACCCCTAAACCTAACCCTTACCTTAACCCTAACCATAACCCTAACTATAACCCTAACCCTAAAAGTAACCCTTACCCTAACCCTAACTCTAAACCTAACCTGAACACTTACCCTTACCCTCACCCTAACCCTAACCCTAACGCTAACCCTTACCTTAAACCTAACCCTGACCCTAAACTTAACCCTAACCCTAACCCTAACTGTAAGCTATACCGTTACCCTAACCCTAAGCCAAAACCTAACCCTTACCCTTACCCTACCCCTAACCATAACCCTAAACCTAACCCTAACCCTATCCCTAACCCTAACCCTTACCCTTACCCTAACCCTAACCCCCTTAACCTTACCCTCATCCTAACCCTAAACTTAACGCTAATCCGAACCCTAACTCTAAACTTAACTCTAAACTTAACCCTTACCCTTACCCTAACCCTAACCGTAACCCTAACCCAAACCCTAACCTTAACCCTAACCATTAGCCTTACCCTAACCCTAACCCTAAACATAACCCTCTCCATAACCCTAACAATTACCCTAACCCTAACCCTAACCCTAACCCTTACCGTTACCCTAACCCTAAACCTAACCTTAACTCCAACCTTAACCTAACCAAACCCTAACCCTAATAATTACCCAACCCTAACCCTAACACTAACCATAACCCTAACACTTACCCTTACCCTAACCCTAACCCTAACCCTTAACCTAACCCTAAACCTATACCTTAACCTAACCTTAACACTAACCTAACCCCTAACCCTAACCCTCACCCTAACCCTAACCCTTACCCTTACCCTTACCCTAACCCTAATTTCAACTCTAACCTAATCCTAAACCTAACCCTAACCCTCACCCTAACCCTAACCCTTACTCTAAAATTAACCCTAACCTCAAACTTAACCCTAACTCTAACTCTAACCCTAACCCTTACCCTTACCCTAACTCTAACCCTAACA
>NW_028327704.1:100000-142500 GCF_031878675.1 Megascapheus bottae | reverse complement strand
TGTTAGGGTAAGGTAAGCGTTAGGGTTAGGATTAGGGTTAGAGTTAGGGTAAGGGTTAGGGTTAGGGTTAGGGTTAGGGTAAGGGTAAGGATTAGGGTCAGGGTTAGGGTTAGGGTAAGGGTTAGTGTTAGGGTTAGGGTTAGGTTTAGGGTTAGGGTAAGGTTTACGGTTAGGGTTAGCGTTTGGGTAAGGGCAAGGGTTAGGTTTAGGGTTAGGTTTAGCGTTAGGGTTAGGGTTAGGTTCGGGTTAGGGTTAGTGTTAGGGTTAGGTTTAGGGTTAGGGGTTGGGTTAGGCTAAGGATTAGGTTAATGTTAGGGTTAGGGTTAGGGTTAGGGTAAGGGTAAGGGTTACGGTTAGGTTTAGGGTTACGGTTAGGGTAAGGGTTAGGGTAAGGGTTAGTGTTAGGGTGAGGGTTAGAGTTAGGTTTAGGGTTAGGGTAAGGGTAAAGGTTAGGATTAGGGTTAGGATTAGGGTTGGATTAAGGGTTAGAGTTAGGATTAGTGTTAGGCTTAGGGGTGGGTTTAGGTGTTAGGGTTATTGTTAGGGTTAGAGGTTAGGGTTAGGGTTAGGTTTAGGGTTAGGTTTAGGGTAAGGATAAGAGTTAGGATTAGGGATACGGTTAGGGTTCGGGTTAGGTTTAGGGTAAAGGTTAGTGTAAGTGTAAGGGTTAGGCTTAGGGTTAGGGTTAGGGTTATGATTAAGGTTACTGTTAAGGTTAGGGTAAGGGTAAGTGTTAGAGTTAGGGTTAGGGTTTGGGTAAGGGTTAGGGTTAAGGTTAGGGTTAAGCTTAGGGTTAGGGTAAGGGAAAGGTTTAGGGTTAGATTTAGGGTTGGGTAAGGGTAAGTGTTAGGTTTGGGGTTAGGGTTAGGTTTAGGGTTAGGGTTAGGGTTAAGGATAAGGGTAGGTTTAAGGTTAGGGTTAAGGTTACGGTTAAGGTTAGGGTTAGGATTAGGATTAGGATTAGGGTTCGGGTAAGGTTTAGGGTTAGGGTTAGGGTAAGGTTTAGGGTTAGGGTTAGTGTTCGGATTAGGGTTAGAGTTAGGGTTAGGGTTAGGGTAAGGGTAAGGGTTAGGATTAGAGTTAGGGTTAGGTTAAGAGTTAGGGTTAGGTTAGGGTTAGGGTTAGAGTTAGGGTTAGGGTTAGGTTTAGGGTTAGGGTTAGGATAACGGTAAGGTTTAGGGTTAGGGTTAGGGTAAGGGTTAGGGTTAGGGGTTAGGGTTAGTGTTAGGGTTAGTTTAAGGGTTAGGGTTAGGGTTAGGATAAGGGTTAGGGTTAGGGTTAGGGTAAGTGTTAGGGTTAGGGTTAGGGTTAGGATTAGGGTAAGGGTAAGGGTTAGGGGTAGAGTTAGGGGAAGGGTAAGGGTTAGGGTTATGGTTAGGGTTAGGATAAGGGTTAGGGTTTAGGTTTAGCATTAAGGTTAGGGTTAGCGTTAGGTTAGTGTAAGGGTTAGGGTTAGGGTTAGGGTAAGGGTAAGGGTTAGGGTTAGGGTTAGGTTTAGGGTTATGGTTAGGGTTAGGTTTAGGGTTAGGGTTAGGGTTAGGTTAGTGTTAGGGTTAGGGTTAGGGGTAGGGTAAGGGTTAGGGTTAGGGTTAGGGTAAGTGTAAGGTTTAGGGTTAGGGTTAGGGTAACGGTAAGGGTTACGGTTAGGGTAAGAGTTAGGTTTAAGTTTGAGGTTAGGGTTAAGTTTAGAGTAAGGGTTAGGGTGAGGGTTAGGGTTAGGGTTAGGTTTAGGGTTAGGGTTAGGGAAAGGATAAGACTTAGGGTTAGGGATAGGATTAGGCTTCGGGTTAGTGTTACGGTTAGTGTTAAGGTTAGGGTTAGGGTAAGGATAAGGGTTTGGGTTAGGGCTAGGTTTACGGTTAGGGTTAGGTTTAAGTTAGGGTTAGGGTTAGGGTTAGGGTTAAGGTTAGGGTTAGGGTTAGGGTTAGGTTTAGGTTTAGGGTTAGAGTAAGGGTAAGGGTTGGGTTAGGTTTAGGGTTAGGGATAAGGTTAGGGTTAGGGTTAGGGTAAGGGTTAGGGTTAGGGTAAGGTTTAGGGTTAAGGTAAGTGTTAGAGTTAGGGTTAGAGTTAGGTTTAGAGTTAGGGTAAACATAAGGGTTAGGGGTTAGAGTTAGGGTTAGGGTTATTTTTAGGGTCAGAGTTAGGGTAGGGGTTACGGTTAGGTTTAGGGTTAGGGTTAGGGTTAGGTGTTAGGGTTAGGGTTAGGGTTAGGGTAAGGGTAAGGGTTAGGGTTAGGGTTAGGAAAAGGGTAAGGGTTAGGCATAGGGTTAGGGATAGGATAAGGATTAGTGTGGGTTAGGGTTAGGGTAACGGATAGGGTTAGGGTTAGGGTTAGCAGTAAGGTTAGGTTTAGGGTTAGGGTAAGTGTAAGGGTTAGGGTTAGGGTTAGTGTTACGGTTAGGATTACGGGTTAGGGTTACTGTTAGGTTTAGGTTTAGGGTTAGGATAAGGATAAGAGTTAGGTTTAGGATTAGGGTTAGGGCTAGGTTTAGGTAGGGTTTTGGTTAGGGGAAGGGTAAGGGTAATGGTTAGGGTTAGGGTTAGAGTTAGGGGGTATGGTTATGATTAGGGTTAGGGTTAGGTTTAGGGTTTGGGTTAGGGTAAGGGTAAGTGTTAGGGTTAGGGTTAGGTTACGGTTAGGGTTAGGGTAATGGTAAGGGTTAGGGTTAGGGTTAGGGTTAGGGATAGGATAAGGGTAAGGGTTAGGGATAGGGTTAGAGGTTGGGTTAGGTTTGAGGTTAGGGTTAAGTTTAGAGCAAGGGTTAGGGTTAGGGTTAGTGTGAGGGTTAGGTTTAGGTTTAGGGTTAGGTTTTAGAGTTAGGATTAGGGTAGTGTAAGGGTAAGGATTTGGGTTAGGGTTAGGGTAATGGTTAGGGTTAGGGGTTAGGGTTAGTGTTAGGGTTAGTTTAAGGGTTAGGGTTAGGGTTAGGATAAGGGTTAGGGTTAGGTTTTAGGGTAAGTGTTAGGGTTAGGGTTAGGGTTAGGATTAGGGTAAGGGTAAGGGTTAGGGGTAGAGTTAGGGAAAGGGTAAGGGTAAGGGTTATGGTTAGGGTTAGGGTAAGGATTAGGGTTAGGGTTAGGGTTAGGTTAAGTGTTAGGGTTAGGTTTAGCATTAAGGTTAGGGTTAGCTTTAGGTTAGTTTAAGGGTTAGGGTTAGGGTTAGGGTTAGGGTAAGGGTAAGGGTTAGGGTTAGGGTTAGGTTTAGGGTTATGGTTAGGGTTAGGTTTAGGGTTAGGGTTAGGGTTAGGTTAGTGTTAGGGTTAGGGTTAGGGTAGGGTAAGGGTTAGGGTTAGGGTTAGGGTAAGTGTAAGGTTTAGGGTTAGGGTTAGGGGTAACGGTAATGGTTACGGTTAGGGTAAGAGTTAGGTTTAAGTTTGAGGTTAGGGTTAAGTTTAGAGTAAGGGTTAGGGTGAGGGTTAGGGTTAGGGTTAGGTTTAGGGTTAGGGTTAGGAAAGGATAAGACTTAGGGTTAGGGATAGGATTAGGCTTCGGGTTAGTGTTACGGTTAGTGTTAAGGTTAGGGTTTCGGGTAAGGATAAGGGTTTGGGTTAGGGCTAGGTTTACGGTTAGGGTTAGGTTTAAGTTAGGGTTAGGGTTAGGGTTAGGGTTAAGGTTAGGGATAGGGTTAGGGTTAGGTTTAGGTTTAGGGTTAGAGTAAGGGTAAGGGTTGGGTTAGGTTTAGGGTTAGGGATAAGGTTAGGGTTAGGGTTAGGGTAAGGGTTAGGGTTAGGGTAAGGTTTAGGGTTAAGGTAAGTGTTAGAGTTAGGGTTAGAGTTAGGATTAGAGTTAGGGTAAACATAAGGGTTAGGGGTTAGAGTTAGGGTTAGGGTTATTTTTAGGGTCAGAGTTAGGGTAGGGGTTACGGTTAGGGTTAGGGTTAGGGTTAGGGTTAGGTGTTAGGGTTAGGGTTAGGGTTAGGGTAAGGGTAAGGGTTAGGGTTAGGGTTAGGAAAAAGGGTAAGGGTTAGGCATAGGGTTAGGGATAGGATAAGGATTAGTGTGGGTTAGGGTTAGGGTAACGGATAGGGTTAGGGTTAGGGTTAGCAGTAAGGTTAGGTTTAGGGTTAGGGTAAGTGTAAGGGTTAGGGTTAGGGTTAGTGTTACGGTTAGGATTACGGGTTAGGGTTACTGTTAGGTTTAGGTTTAGGGTTAGGATAAGGATAAGAGTTAGGGTTAGGGTTAGGGTTAGGGTTAGGTTTAGGTTAGGGTTTTGGTTAGGGGAAGGGTAAGGGTAATGGTTAGGGTTAGGGTTAGAGTTAGGGGGTATGGTTATGGTTAGGGTTAGGGTTAGGTTTAGGGTTTGGGTTAGGGTAAGGGTAAGTGTTAGGGTTAGGGTTAGGTTACGGTTAGGGTTAGGGTAATGGTAAGGGTTAGGGTTAGGGTTAGGGTTAGGGGTAGGATAAGGGTAAGGGTTAGGGATAGGGTTAGAGGTTGGGTTAGGTTTGAGGTTAGGGTTAAGTTTAGAGCAAGGGTTAGGGTTAGGGTTAGTGTGAGGGTTAGG
The DNA here is from genome assembly GCF_031878675.1 of Megascapheus bottae. Taxonomy (NCBI): domain Eukaryota; kingdom Metazoa; phylum Chordata; class Mammalia; order Rodentia; family Geomyidae; genus Megascapheus; species Megascapheus bottae. The sequence continues at coordinate 138,000 of NW_028327704.1, read as the reverse complement.
TTTAGGTTTAGGGTTAGGTTTAGAGTTAGGATTAGGGTAGTGTAAGGGTAAGGGTTTGGGTTAGGGTTAGGGTAAATGGTTAGGGTTAGGGGTTAGGGTTAGTGTTAGGGTTAGTTTAAGGGTTAGGGTTAGGGTTAGGATAAGGGTTAGGGTTAGGTTTAGGGTAAGTGTTAGTGTTAGGGTTAGGGTTAGGATTAGGGTAAGGTAAGGGTTAGGGGTAGAGTTAGGGAAAGGGTAAGGGTAAGGGTTATGGTTAGGGTTAGGGTAAGGATTAGGGTTAGGGTTAGGGTTAGGTTAAGTGTTAGGGTTAGGTTTAGCATTAAGGTTAGGGTTAGCGTTAGGTTAGTTTAAGGGTTAGGGTTAGGGTTAGGGTTAGGGTAAGGGTAAGGGTTAGGGTTAGGGTTAGGTTTAGGGTTATGGTTAGGGTTAGGTTTAGGGTTAGGGTTATGGTTAGGTTAGTGTTAGGGTTAGGGTTAGGGTAGGGTAAGGGTTAGGGTTATGGTTAGGGTAAGTGTAAGGTTTAGGGTTAGGGTTAGGGTAACGGTAAGGGTTACGGTTAGGGTAAGAGTTAGGTTTAAGTTTGAGGTTAGGGTTAAGTTTAGAGTAAGGGTTAGGGTGAGGGTTAGGGTTAGGGTTAGGTTTAGGGTTAGGGTTAGGGAAAGGATAAAACTTAGGGTTAGGGATAGGGTTAGGCTTCGGGTTAGTGTTACGGTTAGGGTTAAGGTTAGGGTTAGGGTAAGGATAAGGTTTGGGTTAGGGCTAGGTTTACGGTTAGGGTTAGGTTTAAGTTAGGGTTATGGTTAGGGTTAGGGTTAGGGTTAGGTTTAGGTTTAGGGTTAGAGTAAGGGTAAGGGTTGGGTTAGGTTTAGGGTTAGGGATAAGGTTAGCGTTAGGGTTAGGGTAAGGGTTAGGGTTAGGGTTAGGGTAAGGTTTAGGGTTAAGGTAAGTGTTAGAGTTAGGGTTAGAGTTAGGTTTAGGGTTAGGGTAAAGATAAGGGTTAGGGGTTAGAGTTAGGGTTAGGGTTAGGTTTAGGGTTAGAGTTATGGTTAGGGTTAGGGTTAGGGTTAGGGGTAGGGTTAGGGTTCGTGTAAGGGTTAGGGTTAGGGTTAGGTTAAGGGTAAGTGTTAGGGTTAGGGTTAGGATTAGTGTTAGGCTCTGTGTAAGGGCAAGGGTTAGGGTTAGAGTAAGGGTTAGGGTTAGGGTTAGGGTTAGGTTAACTGTAAGGGTTAGTGTTAGATTTAGGGTTAGGGTTAGGGAAAGGGTAAGGGTAAGGGTTAGGGTTGGGGTTAGGGTTAGGGTAAGGATTAGTGTTAGGGTTCAGGTTTGGGTAAGGTTTAGGTTTAGGCTTAGCATTAAGGTTATTGTAAGGGTAAGGTTTAGGGTTATGGTTAGGCTTAGGGGTTACAGTAAGGGTTAGGTTTAGGGTTATGTTAACGGTTACTGTTAGGGTAAGGGTAAGGGTTAGGTCAGGGTTAGGGTTGGGGTTAGGATAAGGGTTAAGTGTTATGGTTAGGGTTAGGGTAAGGGTAAGGGTTAGGGTTAAGGTTAGGGTTAGGGTTAGGGTTAGAGTAAGGGTTAGGGTTAGGGTTAGGGTTAGGGTAAGGGTAAGGGTTAGGGTTAGGGTTAGGGTTAGGTTTAGGGTTAAGGTTAGGGTTAGGTTAGGGTTAGGGTAAGGGTTAGGGTTAGGGTTAGGTTTAGGATAAGGGTTAGGGTTAGAGTTAGGGTTAGGGTTAGGGTTAGGGTAAGGGTAAGGGTTAGGGTTAGTGTAGGGTTAGGGTTAGGGCTAAGGTTGAGGTTAGGGTTTGGGTTAGTTTAAGGGTTAGGGTTAGGTTTAGGGTAAGGGTATGTGTTAGGATTAGGTTTAGGGTAGGGGTTAAGGTTAGGTTAGGTTTAGGGTAAGGGTAAGGGTTAGGGTTAGGGTTACGGTAAGTGTTAGGGTTAGGGTTAGGGTTAGGGTTAGGGTAAGGTTTAGGGTTAGGGTTAGGTTTAGGGTTGGGGTTAAGGTTAGGTTAGGGTTAGGGTCAGGGTAAGGGTTAGGATTAGGGTTAGGGAATGTGTTAGGGTTAGGGTTAGGGTAAGGGTAAGGTTTAGGGTTAGGGTTAGGGTTAGGTTTAGGTGTTAGGTTTAGGGTTAGGTTTAGGGTTAGGGTTAGGGTATGGTTAAGCATTAGGTTCAGGGTTATGGTTAGGTTTAGAGTTAGGTTAGGGTAAGGGTTAGGATTAGTGTTAGGGTTAGGGTTAAGTTTGAGGTTAGGGTTAGGGTTAGGGTAACGGTTAGGGTTAGGGTTAGGGTAAGGGTTAGGGTTAGGGTTAGGCTTAGCTTTAGGGTAAGGGTTAGGGTTAGGATTTAGAGTTAGTGTTAGGGTTAGTTTAACGGTTAGGGTTAGGGTTAGGGTTAAAGTAAGGGTATGTGTTAGGGTTAGGGTTAGGTTTAGGGTAAGGGTTAGGATTAGGGTTAAGGTTTAGGGTTAGGGTTATGTTTAGGGTTAAGGTTAGGGTTAAGGTAAGGGTAAGTGTTAGGGTTAGGGTTAGGGTTAGGGTAAGGGTTAGGATTAGAGTTATTTTAGGTTTATGGTTGGGGTTAAGGTTAGGGTTAGGGTTAGGGTTAGTGTAAGGGTAAGGGTTAGGGTTAGGGTTAGGGTTAGGGTTAGGGGTTAGGGTTAGGTTTAGGGTTAGGGTTAGGGTTGGGGTAAGTGTTACGGTTAGGGTTAGGGTTAGGATTAGGGTTAGGGTAAGGGTAAGGGTTAGGGTTAAGGATAGGGTTAGGGTTAGGTTTAGGGTTAGGGTTAGGGTTATTGTAAGGGTAAGGGTTAGGTTTAGGATTAGGTTTAGGGTTAGGGTAAGGGTTAGGGTTAGGGTTAGGGTTTAGTTTAGGGTTATGGGTGAGGGGTAAGGGTAAGGAGGGTTAGCTCTGGGGTTAGGTTTAGAGTTGGGGTTAAGGTTAGGGTTAGGGTTATGGCAAGGTTAAGTGTTAGGGTTAGGGTTAGGGTTAGGGTAGGGTAAGCGTAGTGGTTAGGGTTAGGGTTAGCGTTAGAGTTAAGGTTAGGGTTAAGGTTGGGGTTAGGTTTAGGGAAAGGGTAAGCATTAGGGTTACGGTTAGGTTTACTGTTAGGGTAAGGTTAAGGGTAAGAGTTAGGGTTAGAGTTAGGGTTAGGGTTAGGGAAAGGGTAAGGGTTAGGGTTAGGGTTAGGGTTAGGGTAAGGATTACGGTTAGGGTTAGGGTTAGGGTAAGGGTTAGGATTAGGGTTTGGGTTAGCATTAAGGTTAGGGTTAGTGTTAGGTTAAGGGTAAATGTTAGGGTTAGGGTTAGGGTTAGGGGTTACAGTTAGGGTTAGGGTTAGGGTTAGGGTTAGGGTTAGGGTAAGCGTAACGTTTAGGGTTAGGGATAGGGTTAGGATAATGTTTAGGTTTAGTGTTAGTGTTAGGGTAAGTGTAAGGGTTAGGGTTAGGGTTAAGCTTAGGGTTAGGGTTAGGATAAGGGTAAGGGTTAGGTTAGGGTTAGGGTTAGGGTTAGGATAAGGGTTAGGTTTAGAATTAGGGGTAGGTTTAGGGTTAGGGTTAGGGTTAGGATTAGGGTTAGGGTAAGGGTAAGGGTTAGAGTTAGGGTTACGATTAGAGTTACGGTAAGGGTAAGGGTGAGAGTTAGGTTTAGGGTTAGGTTTAGGGTAAGGGTAAGAGTAAGGTTTAGGGTTAGGGTTAGGTTTATTGTTAGGGTTAGTGTTAGGGAAAGGATAAGGGTTAGGGTTAAGGTGAAGTTTAGGTTTAGGGTTACGGTTAGGGTTAGGGTTAGTGTTGGGGTAAGGGTAAGGGTTAGGGTTAGGTTTAGGTTTAGGGTTAGGTTAAGGGTAAGGGTTAGGGTTAGGGTTAGAGTTCGGTGTAGTGTTAGGGTAAGGGTAAAGGTTAAGGTTAGGGTTAGGTAAAGGGTAAACTTTAGGGTTAGGTTTAGGGTTAGGGTTAAGTTTAGGTTTAGGGTGAGTGTAAAGGTAAGGGTTAGGGTTAGGGTTAGGATTAGGGTAAGGGCAAGGGGTAGGTTTATGGTTAGGGTTAGGTTTAGGGTTAGGGTTAGGGTTAGTTTTAGGGTTAGGGTTTGGTAAGGGAAAGAGTTACAGTTAGGGTTAGGGTAAGGGTAAGGGTTAGGGTTAAGTATAGGGTTAGGGTTATGTTTAGGGTTAGGGTTAGGGTTATGGTAAGGGTAAGGTTTAGGGTTAGGATTAGGTTTAGGGTTAGTTTAAGGGTTAGGGTTAAGTTTAGAGTTAGGTTGAGGGTAAGGGTAAGGGTTAGGTTTAGGTTCAGGGTTAAGTTTAGAGTTTGGGTTAAGATTAGGTTTAGGGTTATGGTATGGGTAAGAGTTAGGGTTAGGGTTAGGTTTAGGGTTAGGGTAAGCCTAGGGGTTAGGGTTAGGGTTAGCGTTAGAGTTAACGTTAGGGTTAGGGTTACGGTTAGGGTTAGGGAAAGGGTAAGCCTTAAGGTTACGGTTAGGTTTAGTGTTAGGATGAGATTAAGGGTAAGGGTTAGGGTTAGAGTTAGGGTTAGGGTTAGGGAAATGATAAGGCTTAGGGTTAGGGTTAGGGTTAGGCTAAGGTTTAGGGTTAGGGTTAGGTTTAGGGTAAGGGTAGGGTTAGGGTTTGGGTTAGCATTAAGGTTAGGGTTAGAGTTGGGGTAAGGGTACGGGTTAGGGTACGGGTTAGGGTTAGGGGTTACAGTTAGGGTTAGGTTTAGGGTTAGGGTTAGGTTAAGGGTAAAGTTTAGGGTTAGTGATAGGGTTAGGGTTTTGGTTAGGATTAGTGTTAGTGTTAGGGTAAGTGTAAGGTTTAGGGTTAGGTTTAAGGTTAGGATTAGGGTGAGGATAAGGGTAAGGGTTAGGTTAGGTTTAGGGTTAGGTTTAGGATAAAGGTTAGGGTTAGGGGTAGGTTTAGGTTTAGGGTTGAGGTTAGGGTTACGGTAAGGGTAAGGGTTAGGGTTAGGGTTAGGGTTAGATTTAGGTTAAGGGTAAGGGTGAGAGTTAGGTTTAGGGTGAGGTTTAGGGTAAGGGTAAGGGTTAGGTTTAAGGTCAGGGTTAGGTTTAGGGTAAGGGTTAGGGTTAGGGTTAGAGTTCGGTATAGTGTTAGGTTAAGGGTAAGGGTTAAGGTTAGGGTTAGGGAAAGGATAAGGGTTAGGGTTAAGGCTAAGTTTAGGTTTAGGGTTACGGTTACGGTTAGGGTTAGGGTTTGGGTAAGGGTAAGGATTAGGGGTAGGTTTAGGGTTAGGGTTAGGTTAAAGGTAAAGGTTAGGGTTAGGGTTAGAGTTCGGTTTAGTGTTAGGGTAAGGGTAAGGGTTAAGGTTAGGGTTAGGGAAAGGGTAAGGTTTAGGGATAGGTTTTATGGTTATGGTTAAGTTTAGGTTTAGGGTGAGTGTAAAGGTAAGTGTTAGGGTTAGGGTTAGGGTTAGGGTAAGGGTTATGGTTAGCGTTAGGGTTAGGGTAGGGGTTAGGGTAAGGGTAAGTGTTAGATTTAGGGTTAGGGTTAGGATAAGGTTAAGGGTTAGGGTTAGGGTTAGGGTTAGGCTTAGGGGTTAGGTTTAGAGTGAGTGTTAGGGTTAGGTTTGGAGTTATGGTTAGGGTAAGGGTAAGTGTTAAGGTTAGGGTTAGGGTTAGTGTTAGGTTTCGGGTTAGGATTAGGGTAATGGTAAGGGTTAGGGTTAGGGTTAAGGTTTAGCATTAGGGTTAGGGTTAGGTTTAGAGTTAGGGTTCGGTTAAGGGTAAGGGTTATGGTTAGGTTTAGGGTTCAGGTTAGGGTTAGGGTTAGGGTTAGGGTAAGGGTTAGGGTTCGGGTAAGTGTAAGGTTAGGGTTAGGGTTAGGGTTAGAGCTAAGTATAGGGTTAGGGTTAGGGTTAGGGTTAGGGGAAGGGTTATGGTTAGGGTAAGGGTTATGGTTAGGGTTTGGTTTAGGGTTGGGGTTAATGTTAGGGTTTGGTTAGGGTAAGGTAAGGGTTAGGGTTAGGGATAGGCTAAGTGTTAGGGTTAGGGTTAGGGTTAGGGTAAGGGTAAGTGATAGGATTTGGGTTAGGGTTAGGGTTAGGGGTTAGGTTTAGGGTTATGGTTAGGGTAAGGGTAAGCGTTAGGGTTAGGTTTAGATTTAGGGTAAGGTTTAGGGTAAGGATAAGTGTTAGGGTTAGGGTTAGGGTTAAGGTTGAGGTTAGGGTTAGGGTTAGGGTTAGGGTAAGGGTTAGGGTTAGGGTTAGGGTAGGGTTCAGGTTAGGGTTAGGTTTAGGGTTAGGGCAAGGGTAAGGGTTAGGGTTATGGTTTGGGTTAGAGTTAGGGGTAGGGTAATGGTAAGGGTTAGGGTTAGGGTTAGGTTTAGGGTAAGGGTTAGGTTTAGGGTTTAGGGTTAGTGTTAGGGTTAGGTTAAGAGTTAGGGTTAGGGTAAGGGTTAGGGTTAAGTTTAGGGTTAGGATAAGGGTTAGAGTTAGGGTTAATGTTATGGTTATGGTAAGGGTAAGTGTTAGGGTTAGCGTTAGGTTTAGGGTATCAGTTAAGGTTAGGGTTAGGTTTAGGTTTAAGGTTGGGGTTAAAGTTAGGGTTAGGGTTAGGGTTAGGGTTAGGGGTTACATTTAGGGTTAGGTTTAGGGTTAGGGTTAGGGTAAGGGTAACGGTTAGGGTTACGGATAATGTTAGTGTTAGGGTTAGGTTTAGGGTTAGTGTTAAGGTTAGGATAATGATTAGGTTTAGGGTTAAGGTTAGGGTTAGGGTTATGGTAAGGGTAAGTTTTAGGTTAGGGATAGGGTTACGATAAGGGTTAGGGTTAGGGTTAGGGTTAGGTTTAAGGTTAGGGTTAGGGTTAGTGTTAGGGTAAGGGTTAGGGTTAAGGTTAGGGTTAGGGTTAGGTTTAGGGTAAGGATAAGGGTTAGGATTAGGGTAAGGGTTAGGGTTAGGGTTAGGCTTAGGGGTTAGGGTTAGGGTTAGGGTTAGGGTTAGTTTTGGGGTTGGTTATGGTAAGGGTAAGGGTTAGGGTTCAGGTTAGGGTTAGTCTTAGGTTTATTCTTAGGGTAATGGTAATGGTAAGGGTTAGGGTTAGGGTTAGGTTTAAGGTTAGGGTTAGGGTTAGGGTAGAGTTAGGGTTAAGTTTGAGGTTAGGGTTAAGTTTAGAGTAAGGATCAGGGTTAGGGTTAGGGTGAGGGTTAGGGTTAGATTTAGGGTTTGGGTTAGAATTAGAATTAGGGTTAGGGTAAGGGTAAGGGTTAGGGTTAGGGTTAGGGAAATGGTTAGGGTTAGGGGTTAGGGTTAGTGTTAGGGTTAGTTTAAGGGTTAGGGTTAGGGTTAGGGTTAGGATAAGGGTTAGCGTTAGGTTTGGGATTAGGGTAAGGGTACGTATTAGGGTTAGGGTTAGTGTTAGGGTTAGGGCTGGTGTAATTGTTAGTGTTAGGGTTAGAGTTAGGTTTAGAGTTGGGGTTAAGATTAGGTTTAGGTTTAGGGTAAGGGTAAGGGTTAGGGTTAGGGTTAGGGTTAGGATTAGAGTAAGGTTAAGGGTTAGGGCAAGAGTTAGGGAATGGGTAAGTGTTAGGGGTAGGGTTAGGGTTAGGGTAAGGATTAGGGTTAGGGGTTAGGGTTAGGGTAAGGGTTAGGGTTAGGGTGAGGGTTAGCATTAAGTTTAGCTTTAAGCGTTAGGTTAAGGGTGAGGTTTAGGGTTAGGGTTTGGGTTAGGTTTATGGTTAGGGTTAGGTGTTAGGGTTAGGTTTAGTGCTGGGTTAGGGTAAGGATAAGAATTAGAGTTAGGGATAGGGTTAGGGTTCGTTTTAGGTTTAGGGTAGGGTTAGTTTAAGGGTAAGGGTTAGGTTGAGGGTTAGGGTTATGGTTAAGGTTAAGGTTAGGGTTAGGTAAGGGTAAGGGTTAGGGTTAGGGTTAGGTTAGAGGGTTAGGGTAAGGGTTAGGTTAGGGTTAGGGTTAGGTAGGGTTAGGGTAAGGGTTAGGGTAATGTTAGGGTTAGTGTTAGGGTTAGGGTTAGGATAAAGCTAAGGGTTAGGGTTAGGTTTAGGGTTAGGGTTAGGGTAAGGGTTTGGTTTAGTCTTAGGGTTAGGTTTAGGGTTAGGGTTAGGGTTAGGGTAAGGATAAGGGCTAGGGTAAAGGTTAGGGTGAGAGTGAGGCTTAGGGTAAGGGTTAGGGTTAGGGTTAGGGTTAGGGTAATTGTTAGGGTTAGGGTTAGGGTTAGGATAAGTTTTTAGGGTTAGGGTTAGCGTTTGGGTTAGGGATAGGTGTAGGGTTACGGTTAGGGTTAGGGTTAGGGTTAGGTTAAGGGTATGTGTTTGGGTTAGGGTTAGGTTTAGGGATAGGGTTAGCATCAGGGTAAGGGTAAAGGTTAGGGTTAGGGTTAGGTTTAAGGTAAGGGTAAGGGTTAGGGTTAGGGTTAGGGTTAGGTTTAGGGTAAGGTAAGGGTTGGGGTTAGGGTTAGGGTTAGGGTTGGGGTAAGGGTAAGTGTTAGGATTAGGGTTAGGGTTAGGGATAGTTATAGGGTTATGGTAAGTGTAAGGGTAACGGTTAGGGTTAGGGTTAGGTTAAGTGTTAGGGTTAGGTTTAGGATAAGGGTATGGGTACAGGGTTAGGGTTAGGGTTAGGGGTTAGGGATTAGGGTTAGGGGTTAGGGTTAGGGTTAGATTTAGGGTTAGGGTTAGGGTAAGGGTAAGGCTAAGGGTTAGGGTTAGGGTTAGTGTTAGTTTGACGGTTAGGGATAGGGTAAGGTCAAGGGTTAGGATTAGGGTTAGGGTTAAGTTTAGGGTTAGGGTTAGGGTTAGGTTCAGGGTTACGTTTAGGGTAATGGTAAGGTTTGGGGTTAGGGTTAGGGTTAAGTTTAGGGTTAGCATTAGGCTTAGGGTTAAGTTTAGGGTAAGGGTTAGGGTTAGGGTTAGGGTAAGGGTTGGGGTTAGGGTTAGGGTTAGGGTTAGAGTTAGGGTTAGGGGTAGGGAAAGGGTAAGGGTTAGGGTTAGGGTTAGGATTAGGGTTAGGTTAAAAGTTTATGTTTAGGGTTAGAGTAAGGTTTAGGTTAGGGTTAGGGTTAGGTTTAGGGTTGGGGGAAGGTAAGGGTAAGGGTTAGGGTAAGGGTAAGTGTTAGGATTAGGGTTATGGATAGAGTAAGGGTTAGAGTTAGGGTTATGGTTAGGTGTTAGGGCTAGGGTTAGGGTTAGGATTAGTTTAGGGTTAGGGTAAGGGTAAGGGTAAGGGAAAGGGTGAGGGTTAGGATTAGGTTAGGTTTAGTTTTAGTTTTAGGGTTAGGGTACCTATAAGGGTTAGGATAAGGGTTACAGTGAGGGTTAGAGTTAAGGTTATGTTTAGGGTTAGGGTTAGAGTTAGGTTTAGGGTTAGGGTTACGATTCCGGAAAGGGTAGGGGTTAGGGTTAGGGTTACTGTTAGGGTAAGGATTAGGGTTAGGGTTAGGGTTAGGGTAACGTTTAGGGTTAGGGTTAGGGTTAGCATTAATTTCAAGGCTATGGTTAGGGTAAGTGTAAGGTTGAGGTTTAGGGTTAGTGTTATGGTTAGGGTTAGGGGTGGGTTAGGGTTAGATTTAGGGTTAGGGTTAGGGTAAGGATAAGAGTTAGGGTTAGGGATAGGGTTAAGTTTCGGGTTAGGTTTAGGGTTTGGGTTATGGTAAGGGTAAGGGATAGGATTAGGGTTAGGGTTATGGTTAAGGTTAGGGTTAGGGTTAGGGTAAGTGTAAGGGTTAGGGTTAGGGTTAGTGTTAGGGTTAGGGTAAGGGTTAGGGTTAGGGTTAGGGTAAGGGTATGGTTTAGGGTTAGGGTTAGGTTAGGGTTAGGGTTAGGTTAGGGTTAGGGTTAGGGTAAGGGTAAGGGTAAGGGTCAGGTTTAGGGTTTAGGTTAGGGTTAGGTTTATGGTTAGGGTTAGGGTTAGTGTAAGGATAAGGGTTAGGGTAAATGTTAGGGTTAGGGTTAGGGTTAGGGTTAAGGTTAGGGTTAGTGTTAGAGTAATGGTTATGGTTAGGGGTTAGTGTTAGTGTTAGGTTAGGGTTAGGGTTAGAGTAAAGTTAAAGTTTAGGTTTAGGGTTATGGTTAGAGTTAGGGTTAGGATTAGGGTTAGGTTAAGGGTTAGGGTTAGGGGTTAGGGTTAGGGTTACGGTAACGGTTAGGATTAGGGTTAGGGTTAGGGCATTGGTTAGGTTTAGGGTTAGGATAAGGCTAAGTGTTAGTGTTAGGGTAGGGTAAGGGTTAGGTTTAGGATTAGGGTTAGTGTAAGGGTAAGTGGTAGGGTTAGGGTTAGGGTTAGGTAAGTGTTAGGTTAAGCGTTAGGGTTATGGTTAGGTTTAGGTTGGGGTTAAAGTTAGGGTTAGGATTAGGGTAAGGGTAAGGGTTAGGGTTAGGGTTAGGGTTAGGGGAAGTGTTAGGGTTACGGTTAGGGTTATGGGTAGGGTAAGGGTAAGGATTAGGGTTAGGATTAGGGTTAGGTGTTATCGTTAGGGTTAGGGTTAGGTTTAGGATTACGGTTAGGATAAGGGTTAGGTTTAGGGTTATGGTTAGGGTTAGAGTTAGGGTTAGGGTTAGGGTAAGGGTATGGGTTAGGGTTAGAGTTAGGGTAACGTTTAGTGTTAGGGGTTAGGGTTAATTTTAGGTTATGTTAAGGGTTAGGGTTAGTGTTAGGTTAAGGTTAGGGTTGGGGTAAGGTTTAGTGTTAGGGTTAGGGTTAGGTTTAGGGTTGAAGTTAAGTTTTAGGTTTAGAATTAGGGTAAGGGTAAGGGTTAGGTTTAGGGTTAGGGTTAGGGTAAGAGTTAGGATTAGGGTTAGGGTTAGGGTAAGGTTAAGGGTTAGGCTTAATGTTAGGGAAAGTGTAAGGGTTAAGGTTAGGTTTAGGGTTAGGGTAAGGAATAGGGTTAGGTTTAGGGTAAGGGTAAGGGTTAGGGTTAGGGTTACAGTTAGGTTTAGGTTTAGGGTTAGGTTGTAGGGTTAGGGTTAGGGTTAAGGGTAAGAGTTAGCGTTAGGGATACGGTTAGGGTTCGGGTTAGGTTTAGGGTTAAGGTTGGTTTAAGGGTAAGCATAAGGTTTAGGGTTAGGGTTATGGTTAAGTTTAGGGTTAGGATTAGGGTAAGGGTTAGGGTTAGAGTTAGGGTTAGGGTAAGTGTTAGGGTTAGGGTAAGGGTAAGGGTAAGGGTTAGGGTTAAGGTTAGGGTTAGTGTTAGTGTTAGGGTTAGGGTTAGGTATAGGGTTGGGGTTAAGTTTAGTTTTAGGGTTAGGGTAAGGGTAAGGGTTAGGGTTAGGGTTAGAGTTAGGGTAAGTGTTAGGGTTAGGGTTGGGGTTAGGGTTAGTTGTAGGGTAAGGGTAAGGGTTAGGTTTAGGCTTAGGAAAAGGGTAAGGGTTAGGGATAGGGTTAGGGTAGGGTTAGGGTAAGGATTAGGGTTATGGTTAGGGTTAGGGTAAGGGTTAGGGTTAGGGTTAGGGTTAGCATTAAGGTTAGGGTTAGGTTAAGGGGAAGGGTTAGGGTTTGGGTAAGGGTTATGGTTAGGGTTAGTGGTTAGAGTTAGGGTTAGTGTTAGGTTTAGTCTTAGGGTTAGAGTAAGGATAAGTGTTAGGGTTAGGGATAGGGTTAGGGTTCGGGTTAGGTTTAGGGTTAGGGTTAGTTTAAAGGTAAGGGTTAAGTTTAGGGTTAGGGTTATGGTTAAGGTTAGGGTTAGGTTTAGGGTAAGGGTAAGGGTTAGGGTTAGGGTTAGGGTAAGGGTTAGGGTTAGGGTTAGGGTTAGTGTTAGGGTTAGGGTTAGGGTAAGGGTAAGGGTTAGGGTTAGGGTTAAGGTTAGGGTTACTCTTAGGGTAAGAGTAAGGGTTCGGTTTAGGGTTACGGTTATGGTTAGGGTTAAGGTTAGGGTTAGGGTAAGAGCTAGGTTTAGTTTTAGGGTTAGGGGTAGGGTAAGGGTTAGGGTTAGGGTTAGGGGTGGGGAAGGGGTAAGGGTTAGGGTTAGGTTTACTGTTAGCTTAAGGATTAGGGGTAGGGTTACGATTAGTGTAACGTTTAGGGTTAGGGTTTGGGTTAACATTAAGTTTAGGTATAGGTTTAGGGTAGGTGTAAGGGTGGAGGTTAGGGTTAGGGGTTAGGGTTAGGGTTAGGTTAAGGGTTACGGTTAGGGTAAGGATAAGAGTTATGGTTAGGGATAGGGTTAGGGTTCGGGTTAGGTTTAGGTTTCGGGTTAGGGTAAGGGTAAGGGTTAGTGTTAGGTTTAGGGTGAGGGTGAGGGAAGGGTTAGGTTTAGAGTTAGGCTTAGGGTTATGGTAAGGTTAAGGGTTAGGGTTAAGGTTAGGGTTAGGGTTAGGGTTAGGGTTAAGGTTAGGGTTAGGGTGAGGGTAAGGGTAACTGTTAGGGTTAGGTTCAGGGAAAGGGTAAGGGTTAGGGTTAGGGTTAGGGTTTGGGTTAGGGTTAGGGTTAGGGTTAGGGTTAGCGTAAGGGTAAGGGTTAGGGTTAGAATTAGGGTTAGGTTTAGGGTAATGATTAGGGTTAGGGTTAGTGTTAGAGTAAGGTTTAGGGTTAGGGTTAGGGTAAGGGTAAGGTTTAGGGTTAGGGTGAAGTTTAGGCCTAGGGTTAGGATTAGGTTTAGGGTTAGGGTTAGAGTAATGGTAAGGGTTAGTTTTACGGTTATGGTTAGGGTTAAGGTTAGGCTAAGGGTTAAGTTTAGGGGTTAGGGGTTAGGGTTATGGTAAGGGTTAGGTTTAGTGTTAGGGGTTAGGTTTAGTGTTAGGGTTAGTTTAAGGGTTAAGGTTAGTGTTAGGTTTAGGGTTAGGGTTAGGATAAGGGTTAGGGTTAGGGTTAGGGTTCGGGTTAGTGTTATGGTTAGGGTTGTGGTAAGGGTTAAGGTTAGGGTTAGGATTAGGGTTGGGGTTAAAGTTAGTATTATGGTTAGGGTAAGGGTAAGGTTATGGTTAAGGTTAGGGTTATGGTAAGTGTTAGGGTTAGGGTTAGGTTTAGGGTAAGGCTAAGAGTTAGGGTTAGGCTTTGGGAAAGGGAAAGGGTTAGGTTTAGGGTTAGGGTTAGGGTACGGATTAGGGTTAGTGTTAGGGTTAGGGTAAGGGTTAGAGCTAGGGTTAGGGTTAGCATTAAGGTTAGGTTTAGGGTTAGGTTAAGGGTAAGGGTTAGGGTTAGGGTTAGGTTTAGGGTCAGGTGAAGGGTTCGGGTTAGGGTAGGGAAAGAGATAGGGTAAGGGTTAGGGTTAGGGTAAGGGTTAGGGATAGGGTTAGGGTAAGGGTAAGGATTAGGTTTAAGTTTAGGGTTAGTGTTAGGGTTAGAGTTATGGTTAGGTATAGTGTTGGGGTTAAGGTTAGGTTTAAGGTTAGGGTAAGGGTAAGGGTTAGGGTTAGGGTTAGGTTTAGGATTAGTGTTAGGGTAAGGATTAGGGTTAGGGTTATGGTTAGGGTAAGGGTTAGGGTTAGGGTTAGGGATAGCACTAAGTTGAGGATTAGGGTTAGGTTAAGGGCTAGGGTTAGGGTTAGGGTTAGGGATAGCATTAAGGTTAGGATTAGGTTTAGGGTAAGGATAAGTGTTAGGGTTGGGGTAAGGGTTAGGGCTAGGGTTAGGGTTAGCATTAAGGTTGGGGTTAGGGTTAGGTTAAGGGTAAGGGTTAGGGTCAGGGTTAGGGTTACTGTTACGGTTAGGGGTTAGGGTTAGTTTAGGGTTAGGTTAAGGGTTAGGGTTAGGGTAAGGAAAGAGTTAGGGTTAGGGATAGGGTTAGGGTTCGGGTTAGGTTTAGGGTTAGGGTTAGTTTAAGAGTAAGGGTTAGGTTTAGGGTTAGGGTTATGGTTAAGGTTAGGGTTAGGGTTAGAGTAAGGGTAAGAGTTAGGGTTCAGGTTAGGGTTAGGGTTAGGGTTAAGGTTAGGGTTAGTGTTAGGGTTAGGGTTATAGTTAGGTATAGGTTTGGGGTTAAGGTTAGGTTTAGGGTTAGGGTAAGAGTAAGGGTTAGGTTTAGGGTTAGGGTTAGGATAAGTGTTCGGGTTATGGTTAGGGTTAGGGATAGGGTAAGGTAAGGGTTAGGGTTATTGTTAGGGTAAGTGTTCGGGTTAGGGTTAGGGTTAGGGTAAGGGTAAGGATTAGGGTTAGGGTTAGGAAAAAGGGTAAGGGTTAGGGTTAGGGTTAGGATTAGGGTTAGGGTAAGGATTAGGGTTAGGGTTAGGGTTAGGGTAAGGGTTAGGTTTAGGGTTAGGGATAGCATTAAGGTTAGGGTTAGGGTTAGGGTTAGGGTTAGGGTTAGGATAAGTATTAGGGTTAGGGTAAGGGTTAGGGTTAGGATAGGGTTAAGGTAAGGGTTGGAGTTAGGGTTAGGGTTAGGGTAAGGATAAGAGTTAGCGTTAGGGATAGGATTAGGTTTCGGTTTAGGTATAGTGTTAGGGTTAGGGTTAGGGTTATGGTAAGGGTTAGGGTTGCGGTTAGGGTTAGGTTAAGGGTTAGTTTTAGGGATAGTGTTAGGTTAGGATTAGGGTTAGGGTAAGGGTTAGGTTAGGGTTAGAGTTATGTTAAGGGTAAGTGTTAGGGTTAAGGTTAGGGTTAGGGTAAGTATTAGGGTTAGGGTTAGGGGTTAGGGTAAAGGTTAGGGTTAGGGTTAAGTTTAGGGTTAGGGTTAGGGCAAGGGTTAGGTTTAGGGTTAGGGTAAGGGCAAGGGTTAGGGTTAGGGTTAGGGTTAGGGTAAGGGTTAGGGTTAGGGTTAGGGTTAGGGGTAGGGTAAGGGTTAGTGTAAGGGTTAGGGTTAGGGTTAGGTAAGGGTAAGTGTTAGGGTTATGGTTAGTGTTACGGTTAGGGTTAGTGTTAGGGTAAGGGTTAGGGTTAGGTTAGGTTTAGGGCTGGGGTCAAGGTTAGGGTTAGGTTTAGGTTAAGGGTTAGTGTTAGGGTTACGGTAAGGGTTAGGGTTATGGTTAGGGTAAGGGTTAGGGTTAGGGTTAGGCTTAGGTTTAGGGTTAGGGTTTGGGAAAGGGTAAGGTTTAGGTTTAGGGTTAGGGTGAGGGTTAAGGTTAGGGTTAGGTTAGGGTTAGGGTTAGGGTAAGGGTTAAGGTTAGGGTTAGGTTTAGGGTAAGGGTTATGGTTATAGTAAAGGTTAGGGTTAGCGTTAGGGTAAGGTTTAGGGTTAGGGTTAGGTTTAGGGTTGGGGTTAAGGTTAGGTTAGGGTTAGGGTAAGGGTAAGGGTTAGGGTTAGGGTTAGGGTAAGTGTTAGGATTAGAGTTAGGGTTAGGGTAAGGGTAAGGTTTAGGGTTAGTGTTAGGGTTAGGTTTAGGGGTTAGGTTTAGGGTTAGGTTTAGGGTTAGGTTTAGGTTTAGGGTTAAGGTTAGGGTTAAGGTAAGGGTAAGTGTTAGGGTTAGGGTTAGGGTTAGGGGAAGGGTTAAGATTAGAGTTAGGGTTAGGTTTATGGTTGGGGTTAAGGTTATGGTTAGGGTTAGGTTTAGGGTTAGGGTTAGGGTAAGGGTAAGGGTTAGGGTTAGGGTTAGGGTTAGATTTA
Organism: Megascapheus bottae; assembly: GCF_031878675.1. Lineage (NCBI taxonomy): Eukaryota > Metazoa > Chordata > Mammalia > Rodentia > Geomyidae > Megascapheus > Megascapheus bottae. The sequence goes on along the minus strand of NW_028327704.1, from coordinate 122,564 downwards.
GGGGTTAGGGTTAGGGTTAGGTTTGGGGTTAGGGTTAGGGTAAGGGTAAGGGTTAGGGTTAGAGTTAGAGCTAGGGTTAGTGTTAGGTTTAGGGTTAGGATTAGTGTAATGGTAAGGTTTAGGGTAAGGGTTAAGGTTAGGGTGAAGGTTAGGTTTAGGGTTAGGTTTAGGGTTAGGGTAAGGGTAAGCGTTAGGGTTAGGGTTAGAGTTAAGGTAAGGGGTAGGTTTAGGGTTAGGGAAAGGGTTAGGTTTTGGGTTAGGGTAAGGGTTAGGGTTTGGTTAACTTTAGGGTTAGGGGTTAGGGTTAGGGTTAGGGTTAGGGTAAGGGTTAGGGTTAGTGTTAGGGTTAGGGTAAGGGTTAGGGTGAGGGTGAGGGTTAGGGTAAGGGTAAGTGTTAGGGTTAGAGTTAGGTGTAGAGTTAGGTTTAGGGTTAGGGTAAGGGTAAGGTTTAGGGTTACAGTAAGGGTAAGGGTTAGGGTTAGGGTTAAGGTTAGGTTTATGGTGAGGGTTAGGGTAAGGGTTAGGGTTAGGGTAAGCGTAAGGTTTAGGGTTAGGGATAGGGTTAGGGTTAGTGTTAGGGTAAGGGTAAGTGTTAGGGTTAGGGTTAAGGAAAGGTTTAGGGTTAGGTTTAGGTTTAGGGTAAGGGATAGGGTAGGGTCAGTATTAGGGTAAGGGTAAGTGTTAGGTTTAGTGTTAGGGTTAGGGTTAGGGATAGGGTAAGGGTAAGGGTTTGGGTTAGGGTTAGGGTAAGGGTAAGGTTTAGGGTTAGGTTTAGGGTAAGGTTAAGGATAAGGGGTAGGGTTAGGTTAGGGTTAGGGTTACGGTTAGGGTTATGGTTAGGGTTAGAGCTAGTGTTAGGGTTAGGGTAAGGTTTAGGGTGAGGGTGAGGGTTAGGGTAAGGGTAAGGGTAAGTGTTAGGGGTTGGGTTAGGAGTAGGGTTAGGGTTCGTGTAAGGGTTAGGATTAGGGTTAGGTTAAGGGTAAGTGTTAGGGTTAGGGTTAGGATTAGTGTTAGGCTCTGTGTAAGGGTAAGGGTTAGGGTTAGAGTAAGGGTTAGGGTTAGGGTTACGGTTAGGTTAAGGGTAAGGGTTAGGGTTAGAGTTAGGGTTAGGGTTAGGGAAAGGGTAAGGGTAAGAGTTAAGGTTGAGGTTAGGGTTAGGGTAAGGATTAGTGTTAGGGTTAGGGTTTGGGTAAGGGTTAGGTTTAGGCTTAGCATTAAGGTTAGGGTAAGGGTAAGGTTTAGGTTTATGGTTAGGCTTAGGGGTTACAGTAAGGGTTAGGTTTAGGGTTATTTTAAGGGTTACTGTTAGGGTAAGGGTAAGGGTTAAGTCAGGGTTAGGGTTGGGGTTAGGATAAGGGTTAAGGTTACGGTTAGGTTTAGGGTAAGTGTTAGGGTTAGGGTTAGGGTAAGGGTAATGGTTAGGGTTAAGGTTAGGGTTAGGGTTATGGTTAGAGTAAGGGTTAGGGTTAGGGTAGGGTTAGGGTTAGGGTAAGGGTAAGGGTTAGGGTTAGGGTTAGGGTTAGGGTTAGGGTTAGGGTTAAGGTTAGGGTTAGGTTAGGGTTAGGGTAAGGGTTAGGGTTAGGGTTAGGTTTAGGGTAAGGGTTAGGGTTAGAGTTAGGGTTAGGGTAAGGATAAGAGTTAGGGTTAGGGAGACGGTTAGGGTTCGGGTTAGGTTTAGGGTTAAGGTTAGTTTAACGGTAAGCGTTAGGTTTAGGGTTAGGGTTATAGTTAAGTTTAGGGTTAGAATTAGGGTAAGGGTTAGGGTTAGGGTTAGGGTTAGGGTAAGTGTTAGGGTTAGGGTAAGGGTAAGGGTAAGGGTTAGGGTTAAGGTTATGGTTAGTGTTATTGTTAGGGTTAGGGTTAGGTATAGGGTTGGGGTTAAGTTTAGCTTTAGAGTTAGGGTAAGGGTAAGGTTTAGGGTTAGGGTTAGAGTTAGGGTAAGTGTTAGGGTTAAGGTTGGAGGTTAGGGTTAGTGTTAGGGTAAGGGTAAGGGTTAGGGTTAGGCTTAGGAAAAGGGTAAGGTTAGGGATAGGGTTAGGGTAGGGTTAGGGTAAGGATTAGGGTTATGGTTAGGGTTAGGGTAAGGGTCAGGGTTAGGGTTAGGGTTAGCATTAAGGTTAGGGTTAGGGTTAGGTTAATGGGAAGGGTTAGGGTTTGGGTAAGGGTTACGGTTAGGGTTAGTGGTTAGGGTTAGGGTTAGGGTTATGTTTAGTGTTAGGGTTAGAGTAAGTGTAAGTGTTAGGGATAGGTTTAGGTTAGGGTTAGGGTTAGGGTTAGGGTAATGGTAAGGGTTAGGTTTAGGGTTAAGGTTAGGGTTAGGGTTAAGATTAGGGTTAGGGTTAGGGTTAGGTTTAGGTTTAGGGTTAGGGGTAGGGTAAGGGTTAGGGTTAGGGGTAGGGGTAGGGAAAGGGTAAGGGTTAGGGTTAGGTTTACTGTTAGCTTAAGGATTAGGGGTAGGGTTACGATTAGTGTAACGTTTAGGGTTAGGGTTAGGGTTAACATTAAGTTTAGGTTTAGGATTAGGGTAGGTGTAAGGGTGGAGGTTAGAGTTAGGGGTTAGGTTTAGGGTTAGGTTAAGGGTTAGGGTTAGGGTAAGGATAAGAGTTATGGTTAGGGATAGGGTTAGGGTTCGGGTTAGGTTTAGGTTTCGGGTTAGGGTAAGGGTAAGGGTTAGTGTTAGGTTTAGGGTGAGGGTGAGGGAAGGGTTAGGTTTAGAGTTAGGCTTAGGGTTATGGTAAGGTTAAGGGTTAGAGTTAAGGTTAGGGTTAGGGTTAGGGTTAGGGTTAAGGTTAGGGTTAGGGTGAGGGTAAGGGTAACTGTTAGGGTTAGGTTCAGGGTAAGGGTAAGGGTTAGGGTTAGGGTTAGGGTTTGGGTTAGGGTTAGGGTTAGGGTTAGGGTTAGCGTAAGGGAAAGGGTTAGCGTTAGGATTAGGGTTAGGTTTAGGGTAATGATTAGGGTTAGGGTTAGTGTTAGAGTAAGGTTTAGGGTTAGGGTTAGGGTAAGGGTAAGGTTTAGGGTTAGGGTTATGTTAAGGGTAAGTGTTAGGGTTAGGGTTAGGGTTAGGGTAAGTATTAGGGTTAGGGTTAGGGGTTAGGGTTAAGGTTAGGGTTAGGGTTAGGTTTAGGGTTAGGGTTAGGGCAAGGGTTAGGTTTAGGTTTAGGGTAAGGGCAAGGGTTAGGTTTAGGGTTAGGGTAAGGGTTAGGGTTAGGGTTAGGGTTAGGGTTAGGGTAAGGGTAAGTGTAAGGGTTAGGGTTAGGATTAGGATTAGGGTAAGGGTTAGTGTTAGGGTTAGGGTTAGGTTTAGGGTTGGGGTTAGGTTTAGGGTTAGGGTTAGGTTAAGGGTAAGGGTTAAGTTAGGGTTATGGTTAGGGTTAAGGTTAGGGTAAGGGTTAGGGTTAGGATTAGGATTAGGATTAGGGGTAGAATTAGGTTTAGGGTTAGGGTAAGGGTAAGTGTTAGGGTTAAGGTTAGGGTTAGGTTAGGGTTAGTGTTAGGGTTAGACTTAGGGATTAGTTTTAGGGTTAGGGTTAGGGTTGTATTTGGGGTTAGGGTTAGTTTAAGGTTAAGGGTTAGGGTTAGGGTTAGGGTAGGGTTAAGGTTAGGGTTAGGGTTAGGGTTGGGGTTAGGGTTAGGTTTAGGGTTAGGGTTAGGTTAAGGGTAAGGGTTAGGGTTTGGGATTACGGTTAGTGTTAGGGAAAGGGTAAGGGTTAGGCTTAGGGTTAGGGTTAGGGTTAAGGTTAGGGTTAGGGTTAGGGTTAGGGTAAGTGTAAGGGTTAGGTTAGGGTTAGGGTTAGGGTTAGGATAAGGTTTAGTGTTAGGGATAGGGTTAGGTTTAGGGTGAGGTTTAGGGTTAGGGTAGGGTTAGTGTAAGGGTAAGGATTAGGGTTAGGGTTAGAGTTAGGTTTAGGTTTAGGGTAAGGCTAAGGGTGAGGGTTAGGTAAGGGTAAGGGTTAGGTTTAGGGTATTGTTAAGGTTAGGTTTAGGGTGAGGGTAGGGGTAAGGGTTAGGGTTAGAGTTAGTGTTGGGGTTAGTGTAAGGGTTAGGGTTAGCGTTAGGGTAAGTGTTAGGTTTCGGGTTAGTGTTAGGATAAGGGTATGGATTAGGGTTAGGGTTAGGGTTAGACTTAGGGGTTAGGGTTAGGGTTAGGTTTGGGGTTAGGGTTAGGGTAAAGGTAAGGGTTAGGGTTAGAGTTAGGGATAGGTTTAATGCTAGGTTTAGGGTTAGGGTTAGTGTAGTGGTAAGGTTTAGGGTAAGGGTTAAGGTTAGGGTGAAGGTTAGGTTTAGGGTTAGGTTTAGGGTTAGGGTAAGGGTAAGGGTTAGGTTTAGGGATAGAGTTAAGGTTAGGGTTAGGGTTAGGGTTAGGGTTAGGGAAAGGGTTATGGTTTGGGTTAGGGTAAGGGTTAGGGTTAGTTTAACATTAGGGCTAGGGGTTAGGTTTAGGGTTAGGGGAAGGGTAAGGGTTAGGGTTAGGCTTAGCTTTAGGGTAAGGGTTAGGATTAGGATTTAGGGTTAGTGTTAGTGTTAGGTTAACGGTTAGGGTTAGGATTAGGGTTAGGGTTAGGATAAGGGTTAGGTTTAGGGTTAAGGTTAGGGTTAAGTAAGGGTATGTGCTAGGGTTAGGGTTAGGTTTAGGGTTAGGGTAAGTGTTAGGATTAGGGTTAAGGTTAGGTTTATGTTTGGATAAGGGTTAGGGTTAGGGATAGGGTTAGGGTAAGAGTAAGGGTTAGGGTTAGAGTTAGGGTTGGGGTTAGTGTTAGGTTTATGGTTAGGGTTAGGCTAATACTAAGGTTTAGGGTTAGGGTTAAGGTTAGGGTGAGGGTTAGGTTTAGGGTTAGGGTTAGGGTTACTGTAAGGGTAAGGGTTAGGGTTAGGTTTCGTTTTAAGGTTAGGGTTAGGGTTAGGGTTAGGGTAAGGGTTAGGGTTATGGTTAGGGTAAGGGTTAGGATTAGGATTAGGGTTAGGTTTAGAGTTAGGGTTTCGGTAAGGGTAACGGTTAGGTTTAGGGTTAGGGTGAGGGTTAAGGTTAGGGTTAGGTTAGGGTTAGGGTAAAGGTTATGGTTAGGGTTATGTTTAGGGTAAGGGTAAGGGTTAGAGTTAGGGTTAGGGTTAGGGTTAGGGTAAGGGTAAGGGTTAGGGTTAGTGTAGGGTTAGGGTTAGGGCTAAGGTTGAGTTTAGGGTTTGGGTTATAGTAAGGGTTAGGGTTAGTGTTCGGGTAAGGGTTAGGTTTAGGGTTAGGTTTAGGGTTGGGGTTAAGGTTAGGTTAGGGTTAGGGTAAGGGTAAGGGTTAGGGTTAGGGTAAGTGTTAGGGTTAGAGTTAGGGTTAGGGTCAGGGTAAGGTTTAGGGTTAGTGTTAGGATTAGGTTTAGGGGTTAGGTTTAGGGTTAGTTTTAGGGTTAGGTTTAGGTTTAGGGTTAAGGTTAGGGTTAAGGTAAGGATAAGTGTTAGGGTTAGGGTTAGGGTTAGGGTAAGGGTTAAGATTAGAGTTAGGGTTAGGTTTATGGTTGGGGTTAAGGTTATGGTTAATGTTAGGTTTAGGGTTAGGGTTAGGGTAAAGGGAAGGTTTAGGGTTAAGGTTAGGGTTAGATTTAGGGGTTAGGGTTAGGGTTAGGTTTGGGGTTAGGGTTAGGGCAAGGGTAAGGGTAAGGGCTAGGGTTAGAGTTAGGGCTAGGGTTAGTGTTAGGTTTAGGGTTAGGGTTAGTGTAATGGTAAGGTTTAGGGTAAGGGTTAAGGTTAGGGTGAAGGTTAGGTTTAGGGTTAGGTTTAGGGTTAGGGTAAGGGTAAGCGTTAGGGTTAGGGTTAGAGTTAAGGTTAGGGTTAGGTTAGGGTTAGGGAAAGGGTTAGGGTTTGGGTTAGGGTAAGGGTTAGGGTTTGGTTAACGTTAGGGTTAGGGGTTAGGGTTAGGGTTAGGGTTATGGTTGGGGTAAGGGTTAGGGTTACTTTTAGTGTTCGGGTAAGTGTTAGGGTGAGGGTGAGGGTTAGGGTAAGGGTAAGTGTTAGGGTTAGGGTTAGGTGTAGAGTTAGGTTTAGGGTTAGGGTTAGGGTTAGGGTTAGGGTTATGGTTAGGGTTAGAGTTAGTGTTAGGGTTAGGGTAAGGGTTAGGGTGAGGGTGAGGGTTAGGGTAAGGGTAAGGGTTAGGGTTTGGGTTAGGGTAAGGGTTAGGGTTACGTTAACGTTAGGGTTAGGGGTTAGGGTTAGGGTTAGGGTTAGGGTTAAGTTTAGAGTTAGGGTTAGGTTTATGGTTGGGGTTAAGGTTATGGTTAGGGTTAGGTTTAGGGTTAGGGTTAGGGTAAGGGTAAGGTTTAGGGTTAGGGTTAGGGTTAGATTTAGGGGTTAGGGTTAGGGTTAGGTTTGGGGTTAGGGTTAGGGCAAGGGTAAGGGTAAGGGTTAGGGTTAGGGTTAGGTGTAGAGTTAGGTTTAGGGTTAGGGTAAGGGTAAGTTTTAGGGTTAGAGTAAGGGTAAGGGTTAGGGTTAGGGTTAGGGTTAAGGTTAGGTTTATGGTGAGGGTTAGGGTAAGGGTTAGGGTTAGGGTAAGCGTAAGGTTTAGTGTTAGGGATAGGGTTAGGGTTAGTGTTAGGGTAAGGGTAAGGTGTAGGGTTAGGGTTAGGGTAAGGTTTAGGGTTATGTTTAGGTTTAGGGTAGGGTTAGTGTTAGGGTAAGGGAAAGTGTTAGGTTTACTGTTAGGGGTAGAGTTAGGGATAGGGTAAGGGTAAGGGTTAGGGTTAGGGTTAGGGTAAGGGTAAGGTTTAGGGTTAGGTTTAGGGGTTAGGGTTAGGGTAAGGGTAAGTGTTAGGGTTAGGGTTCGGGTTAGAGGTTAGGGTTAGTGTTAGCGTAAGGGTAGGGTTTTGGGTTAGGGTTAGTGTTAGGGGTTAGTGTTAGGATTAGGGTAAGGGTTAGGACTAGGATAAGGTTTAGGGTTCGGTTTAGGGTAAGGGTAATGTTTAGGGTTAGGGTTAGTGTTAGGGTTAGGGTAAGGTTAAGAGTTAGTGTTAGGGTTAGGGTTAGAGTTAGTTTTGGGTTTAGGGTTAGGGTTAGGGTAAGGGTTAGGATTAGGGTTAGGGTTAGGGATAGTGTTAGGGTAAGGGTTAAGGTTAGGGTAAGGTTAGGGTTAGGGTTAGGGTTAGGGTTAGGGTTAGGGTTAGGTTTAGGGTAAGATTAAGAGTTAGGGTTAGGTTTAGGGTTAGGGCTAAGGTTAGGGTTAGGGTTAGGGATAGTGTTAGGGTAAGGGTTAAGGTTAGGGTAAGGTTAGGGTTAGGGTTAGGGTTAGGGTAGATTTAGGGTTAGGGTTAGGGTAAGAGTAAGAGTTAGGGTTAGGTTTAGGGTTGGGGTTAAGGTTAGGGTTAGTGTTAGGGTAAGGGTAAGGTTTAGGGTTAGGGTTAGGGTTAGGGTAAGGTTTATGGTTAGGCTTAGGTTAGGGTGAGCGTTAGGGTTAAGGTTAGGGTTGGTGTTTAGGGTTAGGGTTAGGGTTAGGGGAAGGTTAGGGTTAGGTTTAGTGTATGGGTTGGGTTTAGAGTTAGGGTAAGTGTAAGGGTTAGAGTTAGGGTTAGCGTTAGGTTTAGGGGTTAGGGTGATGGTTAGGGTTAGGGTAAGGTTTAGGGTTAGGGTTAGGGTAAGGATAACTGTTAGTATTAGGGTTAGGTTTAGGGTTAGAATTAGGGTAAGGGTTAGGGTTAGGGTTAGGGTTAGGGTTAGGTTTAGGGTTAGGGTTAGGGTTAGGGTTTGGGTAAGGGTCAGTGTTAGCGTTAGGGTTAGGGTTAGGGTTACGGTTAGGATAAGTGTAAGGGTTAGGGTCAAAGTTAGGGTTAGGGTTAGGGGTTAGGGTTAGGGTTAGGGTTTGGATAAGGGTAAGGTTTAGGGTTAGGGTTAGGGTTATGTTTAGATTTAGGGTTTGGTTTTGGTGAGTGTAAGGGTTAGCGTTAGCATTATTGTGAGGGTTAGGGTTAGGTTTTGGGTTAGGGTAAGGATAAGGGTTATGGTTAGAGTTTGGGTTAGGGTTAAGTTTAGGGTTAGTGTTAGGATTAGGGTCAGGATTAGTGTTAGGGGTTAGGGTACGGGTTAGGGTGAGGGTTAGGGTAAGGTTTAGGGTTAGGGTTAGGTTTAGGGTAAAATTTAGGGTTAGTGTTAGGGTTAGGGTTAGGTTAAGGGTAAGTGTTTGGGTTACGGGTAGGGTTGTTTAGGGTAAGTGTAAGGGTTAGGGTTAGGGTTAGGATTAGGTTTAGGGTTACGGTTATGGTAAGGGTAAGAGTTAGGGTTAGGGTTAGGGTAAGGGTAAGTGTTAGGGTTAGTGTTAGGGTAAGGGTAAGGGTTAGTGTTATAGTTAGGTTTCTGTTAGGTTTAGGGTTAGGGTTAGGGTTAGGATAAGGGCAAGTGTTAAGGTTAGGGTTAGGGTAAGGGTAAGTGTTAGGGTTATGGTTAGGGTTAAGTTTAGGGTTAGAGTAGGTTTAGGTTTAGGGTTAGGGTAAGCGTAAGGGTTAGGGTTAGGGTTAGCGTTAGGGTTAGGGTTAGTGTTAAGGTTAGGTTTAGGGTTAGGCTTAGTTTTAGGGTTAGGTAAGGGTTAGCGTTAGGGTTTGGGTTAGGTTTAGGGATTATGGTTAGGTTTAGTGTTTGGGTTAGGATTAGTGTAAGGTTAGGGTTACGGTCAGGGTTAGGGTTGGGGTAAGGGTAAGTGTTAGGATTAGGGTTAGGGTTAGGGTTAGGGTAAGGGTAAGGGTTAGGGTTAGGGTTGGGGTTAGGATTAGGGTAAGGGTTAAGGTTAGGGTTAGGGTAAGGGTAAGTGTTAGGGTTAGGGTTAGCGTTGGGGTAAGTGTTAGGGTTGGGTTAGGGTTAGCGTTAGGATAAGGGTTAGGGTTAAGTTTAGGTTTACATTTAGGGTTAGGGTTAGGATTAGGGTTAGGTTTAGGTTTAGGGTTAGGGTTAGGGCAAGGGTATGGGTGAGGTTTAGGTTTAGGGTTTAGGTTAGGGTTACGGTTTGGGTTAGGGTTAGGGTTAGGGTTAGGGAAATGGTAAGGGTTAGGGTTAGGGCTAGGGTTAGGGTTAGGGGTTAGTGTGAGGGTTAGGTTAAGGGTAAGGTTTAGGGTTAGGGGTTAGAGTTAGGGTTAGGGTTAGGGTTATGTTTAGGTTTACGGTTATGGTTTGGGTTATGTTTAGGGTAAGGGTCAGGTTTAGGGTTAGGGTTAGGGTTAGGTTTAGGGTAAGAGTAAGGGTAAGGTTTAGGAATAGGGTTAGGTTAGGTTTAGAGTAAGGGTAAGGTTTAGGGTAAGGGTAAAGTTTAGGATTAGGGTTAGGGTTAAGGTTAGCCTTAGGGTTAGGGTTAGGGTAAGTATAAGGGTTAGGGTTAGAGTAAGGGTTAGGGTGAGGGGTAGGGGTAGGGGTTAGGGTTCAGGTTGGGGTGGGAGTTAAGGTAAGTTTTAGGGTTAGGGTTAGGGTAAGGGTTAGGGTTAGAGTTAAGGTTAGGGTAAGGGTAACCGTTAGGGTTAGTCTTAGGGTTAGGGTTAGTGGTAGGTGTTAGGGTTAGGGTTAGTGTAAGGGAAAGTGTTAGGGTTAGGGTTAGGGTTACAGTAAGGGTTAGGGTTGGGGTTAGATTTAGGGTTAGAGTTACGTTTAGGGTAGGGTAAGGGTAAGGGTCAGTGTTAGGGATAGGGTTCGAGGTTAGGGATAGGGTTAGGGTTAGGATAACGGTAAGGGTTAGGGTAAGGTTTAGGTTTAGGGGTTAGGGTTAGGGTAAACATAGGGTTAGTGTTAGGGTTAGGGTTAGAGTTAGCGTTAGGGTAAGGGTAAGTGTTAGGTTTAGGGTTAGGGGTGGGGTAAGGTTTAGGGTTGGGTTAGGGTTAGGTTTAGGGTTAGGGTTAGGGTTAGGGTATGGTTAGGATTAGGGTTATGGTTCGGCTAAGGGTAAGTGTTAGGGTTAGGGTTAGGGTTAGGTTTAGGGTAAGGGTAAGGATTAGGGTTAGGGTTAGGGCAAGGTTTAGGGTTAGGGTTAGGGTTAGGGTTAGGGTAAGGGTAAGTGTTAGGTTTAGGGTTAGGGTTAGGATAAGCGTAATGGTTAGGGTTAGGGTTGGGATTGTGGTTAGGGTAAGGGTTAGGGTTTGGGTTAGGGTAAGGGTAAGTGTTAGGGTTAGGGTTAGGGGTGGGGTAAGGGTTAGGGTTGGGTTAGGGTTAGAGTTAGGGTAAGGGTTAGGGTTAAGTTTAGGTTTAGGGTTAGGGTTAGGGTTAGGGTTAGGATTAGGGTTAGGTTTAGATTTAGGGTTAGGGTTCGGGAAAGGGTAAGGGTTAGGTTAGGTTTAGGGTTTAGGTTAGGGTTAGGGTTTGGGTTTGGGTTAGGGTCAGTTGGAGGGAAATGGTAAGGGTTAGGGTTGGGGCAAGGGTTAGGGTTAGGGGTTAGTGTTAGGTTAAGTGTTAGGGTTAGTGTAAGGGAAATTTTTAGGGTTAGGGGTGAGATTTAGGGTTAGGGTTAGGGTTAGGGTTTGCTTTACGGTTAGGGTTAGGGTTAGGTTTAGGGTAAGGGTAAGGTTTAGGGTTAGGGTTAGGGTTAGGTTTAGGGTAAGGGTAAGGTTTAGGTTTAGGGTTAGGGTTAGGTTTAGGGTAAGGGTAAGGTTTAGGGTTAGGGTTAGGGTTAGGGTAAGGGTAAGGGTTAGGATTAGGGTTAGAGGTAAGGTAAGGCTTAGGGTTAGGGTGAGGGTTAGGGTTAGGGTTAGGGGTTAGGGTTTAGGTTAGGGTTGGGGTTAGGGTAAGTGTTAGGTTTAGGTTTAGTGTATGGGTTAGGGTTAGATTTAGGGTTAGGGTTAGGGTAAGTGTAAACGTTAGGGTTAGTGTTAGAGTTAGGGTTAGGGTTAGGCTAAGTGTAAGTTTTAGGGTTAGGGTTAGGGTTAGGGTAAGGGTAAGGGTTAGGGTTAGGGTAAGGTTTAGCGTTAGTGTTAGGGTTAGGGTTTGGGTTGAGGGTTAGGGTTAGGGTTAGGGGTAGGGTTAGGGTTAGGTTTAGGGTAAGGGTAAGGTTTAGGGTTAGGGTTAGGGTTAGGTTTAGGGTCAGGGTTAGGGTTAGGGTAAGGTTAAGTGTTAGGTTTAGGGTTAGGGTTAAGGTAAGCGTAATGGTTAGGGTTAGGGTTGGGTTTAGGGTTAGGGTAAGGGTTATGGTTAGGGTTAGTGTAAGGGTAAGTGTTAGGCTTAGTGTTAGGGTTGGGGTAAGGGTTAGGGTTGGGTTAGGGTTAGAGTTAGGGTAAGGGTTAGTGTTAAGTTTAGGTTTAGGGTTAGGTTTAGGGTTAGGATTAGGGTTAGGTTTAGGGTTAGGGTTAGGGTTAGGGCAAGGGTAAGGGTTAGGCATAGGTTTAGGGTTTGGGTTAGGGTTAGGGCTAGGTTTAGTGTTAGGGGTTAGTGTTAGGGTTATGGTTAGGTTTAGCGTAAGGTTAAGATTTAGGATTAGGGGTTAGATTTAGGGTTAGGGTTAGGTTTAAGGTTAGGGTTCGGGTTAGGTTTAGGGTAAGGGTAAGGTTTTGGGTTAGGGTTAGCATTAGGTTTAGGGTAAGGGTAAGGTTTGGGGTTAGGGTTAGTGTTAGGTTTAGGGTAAGGTTGAGGTTTATGGTTAGGGTTAGTGTTAGGGTAAGGGTAAGGGTGAGGATTAGGATTAGTGGTAAAGTTAGGCTTAGGGTTAGGGTTAGGGTTAGGGTTAGGGTGAGGGTTTGTGTTAGTGTTAGGGTTAGGGATCAGGTTAGGGTTGGTGTTAGGGTAAGTTTTAGGGTTAGGGTTAGGGTAAGGGTTAGTGTTAGGGGTTAGCGTTCAGGTTAGGGTTGGGGTTAGGGTTAGTGTTAGGGTAAGGGTTAGGGTTAGGGGTTAGGGTTAGGTTTAGGTTTAGGGTTAGGGTAAGGGTAAGAGTTATGGTCAGGGTTAGAGTAACTGTTAGGGTTAGGTTTAGAGTTAGGTTTAGTGTAGGGTTAGGGTAAGGGTTAGGGTTAGGGATAGGGTTAGGGGTTAGGTTAGGGTTAGGGTTAAGGTTAGGATAGGGGTAAGGGTTAGGGTAAGGTTTAGGGTTAGGGGTTAGGGTTAGGGTAAGGTTAGGGTTAGGGTCAGGGATAGGGTTAGGGTAAGGGTAAGTGTGAGGTTTGGGGTTAGGGTTAGGGTTAGGGTAAGTGTTAGGGTTAGGGTTAGGGTTACGGTATGGTTAGGGTTAGGGTTAGGGTTAGGCTAAGGGTAAGTGTTAGGGTTAGTGTTAGGGTTAGGGTAAGGGTAAGGGTTAGGGTTAGGGTTAGGGTAAGGTTTAGGGTTAGGTTTAGGGTTAGGGTTCGGAGTTACGGTTAGATTTATGGGTAGGGTTAGGGTTAGGGTTAGGTTTAGGGTAAGGGTAAGGTTTAGGGTTAGGTTTAGGGTTAGGGTTATGGTTAGATTTGGGGTTAGGGTTAGGATAAGTGTAAGGGTTAGGGTAAGGGTAAGGGATAGGGTTAGGGTTAGGGTTAGGGTGTGGGTTAGGTTTAAGGTTAGGGTTAGGGTAAGGGTAAGGGTTAGGGTGAGGGTTAGGGTTAGGGTAAGGGTAAGGGTTAGGGTGAGGGTTAGGGTAACTGTTAGGGTAAGGGTAAGGGTAAGGGTTAGGTTTAGGGTTATGGTTAGGATTAGGGTTAGGGTTAGGGTTAGGTTTAGGGTGAGGGTGAGGGTAAGGGTTAGGGTAAGAGTTCGGGTTAGGGTTAGGGATAGGGTAAGGGTCAGGGTTAGCGTTAGGGTTAGTGTTAGCGTTAGGGAAAGGTAAGGTTTAGAGTTAGGTTAAGGGTAAGGGTTAGGGTTAGGGTTAGTGTTAGGGAAAGGTAAGGTTTATGGTTAGTGTAAGGGTAAGGTTTAGGGTTAGGGATAGGGTTTATGGTTAGGGTTAGAGTATGTGTTAGAGTTAGGGTAAGAATTAGGGTTAGGTTTAGGGTAAGGGTAAGGTTTAGGGTTAGGGTTACGGTTAGTGTAAGTGTAAGGGATAGGGTTAAGGTTAGGGTTAGGGTTAGGGTTATGTTTGGGGTTAGGATTAGGGTAAGTGTTAGGGTTAGGGTTAGGGTTAGGGTAAGGGTTAGGGTAAGGGGACAGTTAGGGTTAGGGTTAGGATAGGGTTAGGGTTAGGGTTAGGGTTAGGGTTAGGGTAATGGTTATGGTTAGGGTTAGGTTAGGGTGAGCGTTAGGGTTAGGGTTAGGGTCAGTGTAAGTGTAAGGGTTAGGGTAGGGTTAGGGTTAGGTTTAGGGTTAGGTTTGCGGTTAGGATTAGGGTAAGGGTAAGGGTTAGGGTTATGGTTAGGTTTAGGTTAGGGTTAGGCAAAGGGTAAGGGATATGGTTAAGGTTAGGGTGAGGGTTAGGGTTAGGGTTGGGGTAAGGGTTAGGATTAGGGTAAGGTTATGGTTAGGGTTATTGTTAGGGTTATTGGTAAGGGTTAGGGTAAGGTTAGGGTTAGGGTCAGGGTTAGGGTTAGAGTAAGGGTAAGTGTGAGGGTTAGTGTTAGGGTTAGGGTTAGGGTTATGGGTTAGGGTTAGGGTTAGGTAAGGGTAAGGTTTAGGGTTAGGGTAAGGGTAAGGGTTAGGTTTAGGTTTCGGGTTAGAGTTTATGGTTAGGGTTAGTGTAAGGGTAAGGTTTTGGGTTAGGGTTAGGGTTTAGGGTTAGGGTTAGGGTAAGGGTTAGGGCTAGGGTAAGGGTTAGGTTTAGGGTTAGGGTTAAGGTAAGGGTAAGGTTTAGGGTTAGGGTAAGGGTAAGGGTAAGGTTCAGGGTTAGGGTTAGGGTTAGGGGTTAGGTTAGGGTTAGGTTTAGGGTTAGGGTTAGGGTTAAGGTTAGGGTTAGGGTTAGGTTTGGGGATAGGGTTAGGGTAAGGGTAAGGGTTAGGGTAAGGGTAAGGGTTAGGGTTAGGGTTAGGGTTAGGTTTAGGGTTAGGGTAAGGGTTAGGTTTAGGGTTAGGATTAGAGTAAGAGTAAGGGTTAGGTTGAGAGTTAGGGTTAGGGTAAGTGTTCGGGTTAGGATTAGTGTTAGTGTTAGGGTTAAGGTTAGGGTTAGGGTTAGGGTTAGGGTTAGGGTTTGGGGTTAGGTTTAGAGTTAGGGTAAGGGTAAGGTTAAGGGTTAGGGTTAGGGTTAGGGGTTAGGGTTAGGGTTAGGGTTAGGGTTAGGTTTAGGGTTAGGGTTAGGGTTAGGGTAAGTGTAAGGGTTAGCCTTAGGGTTAGGGTTAGCGTAAGGGTTAGGGTAGGGTTAGGGTTAGGGTTAGGGGTTAGAGTTCAGGTTAGTGTTGGGGTGAGGTTTAGGGTTTGTGTTAGGGTTAAGGTTAGAGTTAGGTTAAGGGTAAGCGTTAGGGTTAGGGTTAGGGTTAGGATTTAGGGTTAGGGTTAGGATAAGAGTTAGGGTTAGGGTTAGGGTAAGGGTGAGTGTTAGGGTTAGGGTTAGGGTTAGGTGAGGTTAAGGGTATGGGTTAGGGTTGGGTTAGGTTTAGGGTTAGGGTAAGGGTTTTTGTTAGGATAGGGTTAGGGATTAGGTTTAGGGTTAGGGTTAGGCTTAGGGTTAGGATAAGGGTAAGGGTTAGGGTTATTTTTAGGTTTATTGGTAAGGGTTCGGGTAAGGTGAGGGTTAGGGTCAGGGTTAGGGTTAGATTAAGGGCAAGTGTGAGGGTTAGTGTTAGGCTAAGGGTTAGGTTTAGGGGTTATGGTTAGGTTTTGGGTTAGGGTTAGTTTTAGGGTTTAGGGTTAGGGCTAGGGTAAGGGTTAGGGCTAGGGTAAGGGTTAGGGCTAGGGTAAGGGTTAGGTTTAGGGTTAGGGTTAGGGTAAGGGTAAGTTTCAGGTTTAGGGTTAGGGTTAGGGTTAGGGTTAGGTTTAGGGTTAGGGTTAAGGTTAGAGTTAAGTTTAGGTTTGGCGTTAGGGTTAGGGTTAGGGTTAGGGTAAGAGTAAGGGTTAGGTTGAGGGTTCGGGTTAAGTTAAGGTTTCGGGTTAGGTTTGGGGTTAGGGTTAGGGTAAGGGTTAGGGTTAGGGTTAGGGGTTAGGGTTAGGGTAAGGGTTAGGTTTAGGGTTAGGGTTAGGGCAAGTGCAAGGGTTAGCGTTAGGGTTAGGGTTAGGGTAAGGGTTAGGATTAAGGTCAGGGTTAGGGTTAGGGTTAGAGGGTAGTGTTCAGGTTAGTGTTGGGTTTAGGTTAAGGGTTTGGGTTAGGGTTAAGGTTAGGGTTAGGTTAAGGGTAAGCGTTAAGTTTAGGGTTAGGGTTAGGGTTAGGGTTTAGGGTTAGGGTTAGGATAAGAGTTAGGGTTAGGGATAGGGTAAGGGTAAGTGTTAGGGTTAGGGTTAGGGTTAGGTTAGGTTAAGGGTATGGGTTAGGGTTAAGGTTAGGGTTAGGCTTAGGGTTAGGATAAGGGTAAGGGATAGGGTTATTGTTAGGTTTATTGGTAAGGGTTAGGGTAAGGTTAGGGTTAGGGTCAGGGTTAGGGTTAGAGTAATGGTAAGTGTGAGGGTTAGGGTTAGGGTTAGGGTAATGGTTAGGGTTAGGGTTAGTGTTAGAGTTAGTGTTAAGGTTAGGGTTAGGTTAAGGTTACGGTTAGGGTTAGGGATTAGGTTTTGGGTTAGGGTAAGGGTAAGGTTTAGGGTTAGGGTTAGGGTTAGGGCTTAGGGTTAGGGTTAGGGTAAGGGTAAGGTTTAGGGTTAGGGTAAATGTAAGTGTTAGGTTTAGGGTTCGGTTTAGAGGTTAGGGTTAGGGTTAGCCTAAGGGTAAGGTTTTGGGTTAGGGTTAGGGTTAGGGGTTAGGGTTAGGGTTAGGGTAAGGGTTAGGGCTAGGGTAAGGGTTATGGTTAGGTTTAGAGTTTGGGTTCGGGTTAGGGTTAGGGGTTAGGGTTAGGGTTAGAGTAAGGGTTAGGGTTAGGGTTAGGGGTTAGGGTTAGTGTTAGGTTTAGTGTCAGGGTTAGGGTTAGGTTTAAGGTTAGGGTTAGGTTTAGGTTTAGGGTTAGGGTTAGGGGTTAGAGTTAGGGTTAGAGTAATGGTAAGGTTTAAGGTTAGGGTTAGGTTTAGGGTTAGGGGTTAGGGTGAGGGTTAAAGAAAGGTAAGCTTTAGGGTTAGGGTAAGGGTAAGGGTTGGGGTTACGGTTACGGTTAGGAGTTAGGGTTAGGGTTAGGGTAAGGTTAAGGTTTAGGGTTAGGGTAGGGTTCGGGGTTAGGGTTAGGGTTAGAGTAAGGGTTAGGGTTAGGGTAAGGGTTAGGGTTAGGTTTAGGGTAAGGGTAAGTTTTCGGGTTAGGGTTAGGGTAAGTGTAACAGTTAGGGTTAGGGTTAGGGTTAGGGTTAGGTTTGGGGTTAGGATTAGGGTAAGAGTAATGGTTAGGGTTAGGGATAGGGTTATGGTTAGGGTTAGGCTAAGGGTAAGGTTACGCTTAAGTTTAGAGGGAGGGTTAGGTTTAGGTTTAGGGTAAGGGTTAGGGTTAGGGAAAGGTTAGGGTTAGGGTTAGGGTTGGGGTTAGGGTTAGGGATAGGGTTAGGGTAAGTGTAAGGGTTAGGGTTAGGGTTAGGGTTAGGGTAATGGTTATGGTTAGGGTTAGGTTAGGGTGAGCGTTAGGGATAGGGTTAGGGTTAGGGTTAGGTTTAGGGTCAGGGTAAGGTTTAGGGTTAGGGTTAGGGTTAGGGGTTAGGGTTAGGGTTAGGGTTAGGTTTAGGGTTAGGGTTAGGTTTAAGTTTAGGGTTAGGGTTAGATTTGTGGTTAGGGTTAGGTTAAGGGTAAGGGTTAGGGTTAGGGTTAGGGTTCGGTTTGGGGTTAGGGTAAGGGTAAGGGTTGGGTTAGGGTAAGGGTAAGGGTTAGGTTTAGGGTTAGGGTTAGGGTTAGTGGTTAGGTTTCAGGTTAGGGTTGGGGATAGGGTAAGGGTTAGGGTTAGGGTTAGGTTAAGTGTAAAGGTTAGGGTTAGGGTTAGGTTTAGGGTTAGGGTTTAGGGTTGGGGTTAGGGTTAGTGTAAGGGTTAGGGATAGGGTTTGTGTAAGGGTAAATGTTAGGGTTAGAGGTAGGGTTAGGTTAGGGTAAGGGTATGGGTTAGGGTTAGGGTTACGGTTAGGTTTAGGGTAAGGAATAGTGTTAGGGCTAGGGTTAGGGGTTAGGGTTAGGGTTAGGGTGAGGATTAGGATAAGGGTAAGGGTTAGGGTTATTGTTAGGTTTAGGGGTTAGGGTTAGGGTAAGGTTAGTGTTAGGGTCAGGGTTATATTAGAGTAAGGGTAAGTGTGAGGGTTAGTGTTAGGGTTAGGGTTACGGGTAGATTAAGGGTTAGGGTTAGGGTTAGTGTTAGATTTACGGTTAAGGTTAGGGTTAGGTTTAGGGTTAGGGTTATGGTTAGGGCTTAGGGTTAGGGTTAGGGTAAGCATAAGGTTTAGGGTTAGGGTTAGGGTTAGGGTTAGGGTAAGGGTAAGGGTTAGGGTTAGGGTTCGGGTTAGAGGTTAGTGTTAGGATTAGCTTAAGGGTAGGGTTTTGGGTTAGGGTTAGGAGTTAGTGTTAGGATTAGCGTAACGGTTAGGACTAGGATAAGGGTTAGGGTTAGGTTTAGGGTAAGGGTAAGGTTTAGGGTTAGTGTTAGGGTTAGGGTAAGTTTAAGAGTTAGTGTTAGGGTTAGGGTTAGAGTTAGTTTTGGGGTTAGGGTTAGGGTAAGGGTAAGGGTTAGGAGTAGGGTTAGGGTTAGGGATAGTGTTAGGGTAAGGGTTAGGGTTAGGGTAAGGTTAGGGTTAGGGTTAGGGTTAGGGTTAGGGTAAGAGTAAGAGTTAGGTTTAGGTTTAGGGTTTGGGCTAAGGTTAGGGTTAGGGTTAGGGATAGTGTTAGGGTAAGGGTTAGGGTTAGGGTAAGGTTAGGGTTAGCTTTAGGTTTCGGGTTAGGGTTAGATTTAGGGTTAGGGTTAGGGTTTGAGTAAGGGTTAGGGTTAGGGTTATATTTAGGTTTAGAGTTACGTTTAGGGTAGGGTAAGGGTAAGGGTCAGTGTTAGGGATAGGGTTAGGGGTTAGGGTTAGGGTTAGGTTTAGGGGTTAGGGTTAGGGTAAACTTAGGGTTAGTGTTAGGGTTAGGGTTAGGGTTAGGTTTAGGGTAAGGGTAAGGTTTAGGGTTAGGGTTAGGGTTAGGTTTAATGTAAGGGTAAGGTTTAGGTTTAGGGTTATGGTTAGGTTTAGGGTAAAGGTAAGGTTTAGGGTTAGGGTTAGGGTTAGGGTAAGGGTAAGGGTTAGGATTAGGGTTAGAGGTAAGTTTAGGCTTAGGGTTAGGGTTAGGGTAAGGATAAGGGTTAGGGTTAGGGTTAGGCTTAGGGTTAGGGTGAGGGTTAGGGTTAGGGTTAGGGGTTAGGGTTCAGGTTAGGGTTGGGATTAGGGTAAGTGTTAGGGTTAGGGTTAGGTTTAGGGTAAGGGTTAGGTTTAGATTTAGGGTTAGGGTTAGGGTAAGGGTAAGCGTTAGGGTTAAGTTTAGGCTAAGTGTAAGTGTTAGGGTTAGGGTTAGGGTTAGGTTAGGGTAAGGGTAAGGATTAGGGTTAGGGTTAGGGTAAGGTTTAGGCTTAGTGTTAGGGTTAGGGTTTGGGTTCGGAGATAGGGTTAGGGTTAGGGGTAGGGTTAGGGTTAGGTTTAGGGTAAGGGTAAGGTTTAGGGTTAGGTTAGGGTTAGGGTTATTGTTAGGTTTGGGGTTAGGGTTAGGGTAAGGTTAAGGGTTAGGGTAAGGGTAAGGGTTAGGGTCAGGGTTAGGGTTAGGGTTAGGGTCAGGGTTAGGGTTATGGTAAGGTTAAGTGTTAGGTTTAGGGTTAGGGTTAAGGTAAGCGTAATGGTTAGGTTTAGGGTTGGGGTTAGGGTTAGGGTAAGGGTTATGGTTAGGGTTAGTGTAAGGGTAAGTGTTAGGGTTAGGGTTAGGGTTGGGGTAAGGGTTAGGGTTGGCTTAGGGTTAGGGTTAGGATTAGGGTTAGGTTTAGGTTTCGGGTTAGGGTTAGGGCAAGGGTAAGGGTTAGGCATAAGTTTAGGGTTTAGGTTAGGGTTAGGTTTTGGGTTAGGGTTAGGGTTAGGGTTAGGGTTAGGGTTAGGGAAATGATAAGGGTTAGGGTTAGGGCTAGGGTTAGTGTTAGGAGTTAGTATTAGGGTTAGGGTTAGGGTTAGCGTAAGGGTAAGATTTAGGGTTAGGTGTTAGATTTAGGGTTAGGGTTAGGTTTAAGGTTAGGGTTCGGGTTAGGTTTAGGGTAAGGGTAAGGTTTAGGGTTAGGGTTAGCGTTAGGTTTAGGGTAAGGGTAAGGTTTAGGGTTAGGGTTAGGGTTAGGTTTAGGGTAAGGATAAGGTTTAGGGTTAGGGTTAGTGTTAGGGTAAGGGTAAGGGTTAGGATAAGGGTTAGTGGTAAGGTTAGGCTTAGGGTTAGGGTTAGGGTTAGGGTTAAGTTGAGGGTTGGGGTTAGTGTTGGGGTTAGGGTTCAGGTTAGGGTTGGGGTTAGGGTAAGTGTTAGGGTTAGGGTTAGGGTAAGGGTTATTGTTAGGGGTTAGGGTTCAGGTTAGAGTTGGGGTTAGGGTTAGTGTTAGGGTAAGGGGTAGGGTTA
Organism: Megascapheus bottae; assembly: GCF_031878675.1. Lineage (NCBI taxonomy): Eukaryota > Metazoa > Chordata > Mammalia > Rodentia > Geomyidae > Megascapheus > Megascapheus bottae. The sequence continues at coordinate 103,084 of NW_028327704.1, read as the reverse complement.
GAGGTTAGGGTTAGAGTTAGGTTTAGGGTTAGGGTAAGGGTAAGTGTTAGGGTTAGGGTTAGGGTTAGGTTAGGGTATGGGTTAGGTTTAGGGTGAGGTTTAGAGTAACTGTTAGGGTTAGGTTTAGAGTTAGGTTTAGTGTAGGGTAAAGGTAAGGGTTAGGGTTAGGGATTGGGTTAGGGGTTAGGTTAGGGTTAGGGTTAGAGTTAGGATTGGGGTAAGGTTTAGGGTAAGGTTTAGGGTTAGGGGTTAGGGTTAGTGTAAGGTTAGGGTTACGGTCAGGGTTAGGGTTAGGTTAAGGGTAAGTGTGAGGGTTAGGTTTAGGGTTAGGGTAAGGGTAAGGGTTAGGGTTAGGGTTAGGGTTAGGGTTAGGGTTAGGGTATGGTTAGAGTTAGGGTTAGGGTTAGGCTATGGGTAAGTGTTAGGGTTAGTGTTAGGTTTAGGCTAAGGGTAAGGGTTAGGGTTAGGGATAGGGTTAGGGGTTAGTTTAGGGTTAGGGTTAGGGTTAGTATAGGGGTAAGGGTTAGGGTAAGGTTTAGGGTTAGGGGTTAGGGTTAGTGTAAGGTTAGGGTTAGGGTTAGGGTTAGGGTTAGGGTTAGGGTTAGGGTTAGGTTTGGGGTTAGGGTTAGGATAAGTGCAAGGGTTAGGGTAAGGGTAAGGGTTAGGGTTAGGGTTAGGGTTAGGGTTAGTGTAAGACATAGAGTCAGGGTTAGTGTTAGGGTTAGGTTTAAAGTTACGGTCAGGGATAGGTTTAGGGTTAGGGTTTAGGGTTAGGGTTAGGGTAAGGGTAAGGTTTAAGGTTAGTGTTGGTGTTAGGGGTTAGGTTTAGGGATAGGGAAAGGTAAGGTTTAGAGTTAGGGTAAGGGTAAGGGTTAGGGTTAGGGTTAGGGTTAGGGGTTAGGGTTAGGGTTAGAGTATGTGTTAGAGTTAGGGTAAGGATTAGGGTTAGGTTTAGGGTAAGCATAAGGTTTAGGGTTAGGGTTAGGGTTAGTGTAAGTGTAAGGGATAGGGTTAAGTTTAGGGTTAGGGTTAGGGTTATGTTTGGGGTTAGGATTAGGGTAAGGGTTAGGGTTAGGGTTAGGGTTAATGTTAGGCTAAGGGTAAGGGTTACGGTTAAGGTTAGGGTGAGGGTTAGGGTTAGGGTTAGGGTAAGGGTTAGGGTTAGGGTATAGTTAGGGTTAGGGTTAGGATAGGGTTAGGGTTAGGTTTAGGGTTAGGGTTAGGGTAAGGGTAAGGGTTAGGGTTAGGGTTAGGGTTAGGGTAATGGTTATGGTTAGGGTTAGATTAGGGTGCGCGTTAGGGTTAGGGTTAGGGTTAGGGTTAGTGTAAGTGTAAGGGTTAGGGTTAGGGTTAGGGTTAGGTTTAGGGTTAGGTTTGCGGTTAGGATTAGGGTAAGGGTAAGGGTAAGGGTTAGGGTTAGGGTTAAGTTTATGGTTAGGGTTAGGCAAAGGGTAAGGGATACGGTTAAGGTTAGGGTGAGGGTTAGGGTTAGGGTAAGGTTAGGTTTAGCATAGGGTTAGGGTTAGTTTTAGGGTTAGGGTTAGGGTAAGGGTAAGGGTTAGAATTAGGTTTAGGGTTGGGGTTAAGGTTAGGGTTAGGGTCATGGTAAGGGTAAGGGTTAGGGTTAGGGTTAGGGTTAGGGTTAAGGTAATGGTTATTGTTAGGGTTAGGATAGGGTGATGGTTAGGGTTAGGGTTAGGGCAAGGGTAGGGGTTAGGTTTAGGCTTAGGGTTAGACTTCGGGTTTAGGGTTAGGGTTAGAGTTCCGGTTAGGGTTAGGGTTAGTGTAGGGGTAAGGTTTAGGGTTAGAGTTAGGGTTAGGGTTAGGGTTAGGGTTAGGTTTGGGGTTATGGTTAGGGTAAGGGTAAGGTTTAGGGTTATGGTTAGGGTTAGGGTTAGGTTTGGGGTTAGGGTTAGAGTAAGGGTAAGGGTTAGGGTTAGGGTTCGCTTTGGGTTTAGGTTTATGGTTAGGGATAGGTTTAGGGTTAGGGTTAGGGTAAGTGTAAGGGTTAGGGTGAGGGTTAGGGTTAGTGTTAGGGTTAGGGTTAAGGTTAGGGTTAGGGTTAGGGTTAGGGTTAGGGATTAGGGTTAGGGTTATGGTAAGGTTAAGGTTTAGGGTTAGGGTTAGGGTTAGGGGTTAGGTTTATGGTTAGGGTAAGGGTAAGGTTTAAGGTTAGGGTTACTGATAGGTTTAGGGGTTAGGGTTAGGGTTAGGGAAACGTAAGTTATAGGGTTAGGGTTAGGCTAAGTGTTAGGGTTAGGGTTAGGGTTAGGATTAGGGTTAGGCTAAGGGTAAGGGTTACGGTTAAGGTTAGGGTGAGGGTTAGGGTTAGGGTTAGGGGAAGGGTTAGGGTTAGGGTTAGGGTTAGGGTTAGCGTTAGTGTAACGTTAGGGTTAGGGTCAGAGTTAGTGTTGGGGTAAGGGTAAGTGTTAGGATTAAGGTTAGGGTTAGGCTAAGGGTTAAGGTTAGGGTTAGGGTTGCGGTTAGGGTTAGGGTAAAGGTTAGTGTTACGGTTAGGGTAAGGGTAAGTGTTAGGGTTAGGGTTAGGTTTGGGTTAAGGGTTGGGGTTGGGTTAGGGTTAGCGTTAGGGTAAGGGTTAGGGTTAGGTTTAGGTTTAGGGTTAGGGTTAGGGTTAGGGCAAGGGTAAGGGTTCGGGTTAGGTTTAGGGTTTAGGTTAGGGTTAGGGTTTGGTTAGGGTTAGGGTTAGGGTTAGGGAAATGGTAAGGGTTAGGGTTAGGGCTAGGGTTAGGGTTAGGGGTTAGTGTTAGGGTTAGGGTTAAGTTTAGGGTAAGGGTAAGGTTTAGTGTTAGGGTTAGGGTTAGGTTTAGGATAAGTGTAAGGTTTAGGGTTAGGGTTAGGGTTAGGGGTTAGGGTTAGGGGTTAGTGTTAGGGTTAAGGTTAGGGTAAGGGTTAGGGTTAGGTTTAGGGTTGGGGTTAAGTTAAGTGTTAGGGTTAGGGTAATGCTTATGGTTAGGGTTAGGTTAGGGTGAGCCTTAGGGTTAGTGTTAGCATTAGGGTTAGGGTCAGGGTCAGGGTCAGGGTTAGGATTAGGGTTAGTGTTAGGGTTATTGTCAGGGTCAGGGT
>NW_028327704.1:72500-95000 GCF_031878675.1 Megascapheus bottae | reverse complement strand
GGTTAGGTTTAGGGTAAGGGTAAGTGTTAGGGTTAGGGTTAGGGTAAGGGTAAGGTTTAGGTTTACGGTTAGGGTTAGGGTAAGGGTAAGGGTTAGGGTGATGGATAGGGTAAGGGTAAGTGTTCGGGTTAGGGTTAGTGTTAGGTTTAGGGTTTAGGTTAGGGTTAAGGTTATGGTTAGGGTTAGGGGATAGGGTTAGAGTTAGGGGAAGGGTAAGGGTAAGGTTTACAGTTAGTGTTAGGGTTAGGGGTTAGGGTTAGGGTTAGGGTTAGGTTTAGGGTTAGTGATAGGTTAAAGATAAGGGTTAGGGTTAGGGTTGGGTTAGGGTAAGAGTTAGGGTTAGGGTTAGTGTCATGGTTAGGTTTAAAGTTAGAGTTAGGTTAGGGTTAGGGTTAGATTTAGTGTAATGGTTATGGTTAGGGTTAGGTTAGGGTGAGCGTTAGGGTTAGGTTTAGGTTTAGGGTTAGGGTTAGGGTCAGGGTCATGGTCAGGGTTATTGTTAGGGTTAGTGTTAGGGTTATTGTCAGGGTCAGGGTCAGGGTCAATTTAGGGTTAGGGTTAGGGTTAGGGTTAGGGAAAGGCTAGGGGTTAGGTTTAGGGTTAGGGTTAGAGTTCGGGTTTAGGGATAGGGTTAGAGGTAGGGTTAGGTTTAGGGTTAGTGTAAAGGTAAGGTTTAGGGTTAGAGTTAGGGTTAGGGTTAGGGTTAAGTTTGGGGTTAGGGTTAGGGTAAGGGTAAGGGTTAGGGTTGGGGTTAGAGTTAGGGTTCGGGTTAGGGTTAGGTTTACGGTTAGGGTTAGCGTTAAGTTTAGGGTAAGGGTAAGGTTTAGGGTTAGTGTTAGGGTTAGGGTTTGATTTAGGGGTTAGAGTTAGAGTTGGGTTAAGTTTACATTTAGGGAAGGGTAAGAGTTAGGGTTAGGGTTAGCTTTAGGGGTTAGGGTTAGGATTAGGTTAGGGTAAGTTTAGGGTCAGGGTCAGGGTTAGGGTTAGGGTATGGGTAAGTGTTAGGGTTAGGGTTAGGTTTAGGGTAAGGGTAAGGGTTGGGGTTAGTGTTAGGGTTCTGGTTAGGGTTAGGTTTACGGTTAGGGTTAGCGTTAAGTTTCGGGTAAGGGTAAGGTTTAGGGTTAGGGTTAGGGTTAGGTTTAGGGTAAGGGTAAGGGTACGGTTTAGGGGTAGAGTTAGAGTTAGGGTAAGGGTAAGGATTAGGGTTCGGGTTAGGGTTAGGGTTAAGGTTAGACTTAGGGTTAGGGTTAGGGTAAGGATAAGGGTTGGGGTTAGGGTTAGGGTTTGGGTTAGGGGTTAGAGTTAGGGTTTGGGTTAGGGTTCAGGTTAGGGTTGGGTTAGGGTTAGGGTTCGGTCAGGGTTAGGGTTAGGGTATGGGTAAGTGTTAGGGTTAGGTTAGGGTTAGGGTTAGGATAAGGGTAAGTGTTAGGGTTAGGATTAGGTTAAGGGTTGGGGTTAGGGTTAGGGTAAGAGTAAGGGTTAGGGTTAGGGTTAGGGTTAGGGTTTGGGTTAGGGGTTAGAGTTAGGGTTTCGGTTAAGGTTACGTTTAGGGTAAGGGTAAGAGTTAGGGAAAGGGTTAGGCTTAGGGGTTAGGGTTAGGGTTAGAATTATGTTAGGGTAAGGTTAGGGTTAGGGTCAGGGTTAGGGTTAGTGTTAGAGTAAGGGTAAGTGTTAGTTTTAGGGTTAGTGTAAGGTTTGGGTTAGGGTTAGTTTAAGGGTTAGGGTAAGGGTTAGGTTAGGGTTAGAGTAAGGGTAAGTGTTAGTTTTAGGGTTAGTGTAAGGTTTGGGGTTAGGGTTATGGTAGGGGTAAGGGTTAGATTTAGGGTTAGGGTTAGGGTTAAGTTTAGGTTTAGGGTTAGGGTTAGGGTTAGTTTAAGTTTACAGTTAGGGTTTGGGTTAGGGTTAGGGTTAGGTTTAGGGAAATGGTAAGGTTTAGGGTAAGGACTAGGGTTAGGGTTAGGGGTTATGGTTAGGGTTATTGTTAGGGTTAGGGGTTAGGGTTATGGTTAGGGTTAGGGTAAGGGTAAGGTTTAGGGTTAGGGTTAAGGTTAGGGGTTAGGGTAAGGGTTAGGGTTAGGGTAAGGATTAGGGTTAGGGTTAGGGTTAAAGCAAAAGTTAGGGTTAGAGTTAGGGTTAGGGTTAGGGTAAGGGTAAGTGTTTGGGTTAGGGGTATGGTTAGTGTTAGGGTAAGGGTAAGGATTAGGGTTAGGGTTTGGGTCAGGTTTAGGGTTAGGGTTAGGGTAAAGGTAAGGGTTAGGGTTAGGGTAAGGGTTAGGTTTAGATTTAGGGTAAGGGTAAGTGTTAGGGTTAGGGTTAGGGTTAGGGTAAGGGTAAGGGTTAGTGTTAAAGTTAGGGTTATGTTTAGGGTTAGGGTTAAGGTTAGGGTTAGGATAATGGTAAAGGTTAGGGTTAGGGTGAGGGTTAGGGTTAGGGTAAGGGTTCGGGTTACGGTTAGTTTTAGGGTTAGGTTTAGGGTTAGGGTTAGGTTTACGGTTAGGTTTAGGGTAAGGGTAAGGGTTAGGGTGATGGATAGGGTAAGGGTAAGTGTTCGGGTTAGGGTTAGTGTTAGGTTTAGGGTAAAGTTTAGGGTTAAGGTTAGGGTTAGGGTTAGGGGATAGGGTTAGAGTTAGGGTAAGGGTAAGGTTTACGGTTAGGGTTAGGGTTAGGGGTTAGAGTTAGGGTTAGGGTTAGGTTTAGGGTTAGTGATAGGTTAAGGATAAGGGTTAGGTTTAGGGTTGGGTTAGGGTAAGAGTTAGGGTTAGGGTTAGTGTTAGGATTAGGTTTAAAGTTAGAGTTAGCTTTAGGGTTAGGGTTAGGGTTAGGGAAAGGTAAGGTTTAGGGTTAGGGTAAGGGTAAGGGTTAGGGTTAGCTTTAGGGTTAGGGTTATGGTAAGGGTAAGGTTTAGGGTTAGGGTTAGGGTTAGGGGTTAAGGTTATGTTTAGAGTATGTGTTAGGATTAGGGTAAGGGTTAGGGTTAGATTTAGGGTAAGGGTAAGGTTTAGGGTTAGGGTTAGGATTAGGGTGAGGGTTAGGGTTAGGTTTGGGGTTAGGACTAGGGTAAGGGTAAGGGTTAGGGTTAGGGTTATGGTTATGGTTAGGGTTAGACTAAGGGTAAGGTTTACGGTTAAGGTTAGGGTGAGGGTTAGGATTAGGGTTAGAGTGAGGGTTAGGGTTAGGGTAAGGTTAGGGTTAGGATAGGGTTAGGGTTATGTTTAGGGTTAGGGTTAGGGTTAGGGTAATGGTAAGTGTTAGGGTTAGGTTTAGGGTTGGGGTTAAGGTTAGGGTTAGGGTTAGGGTTAGGGTAAGTGTAAGGGTTAGGGTTAGGGTTAGGTTTAGTGTAATGGTTATGGTTAGGGTTAGGTTAGGGTGAGCGTTAGGGTTAGGTTTAGGGTCAGGTTCAGGGTCAGGGTTATTGTTAGGGTTAGTGTTAGGGTTATTGTCAGGGTCAGGGTCAGGGTCAGGTTAGGGTTAGGGTTAGGGTTAGGGTTAGGGAAAGGCTAGGGTTAGGTTTATGGTTAGGGTTAGAGTTCGGGTTTAGGGATAGGGTTAGATGTAGGGTTAGGTTTAGGGTTAGTGTAAGGGTAAGGTTTAGGGTTAGAGTTAGTGTTAGGGTTAGGGTTAAGTTTGGGGTTAGGGTTAGGGTAAGGGTAAGGGTTAGGGTTGGGTTTAGAGTTAGGGTTAGGGTTAGGGTTAGGGTAAGGGTAAGGGTTAGGGTAAGGGTAAGGGTTAGTGTTAGGGTTCGGGTTAGGTTTAGGGTTAGGGTTAGGGATAGGTTTAGGGTTAGGGTTAGGGTAAGGGTAAGGATTAGGGTGAAAGTTAGGGTTAGGGTAAGGGTTCGGGTTAGGGTTAGTGTTAGTGTTAGGGTTAAGGTTAGGGTAAGGTTTAGGGTTAGGGGTTAGTGTTAGGGTTATGGTAAGGTTAAGGTTTGGGGTTAGGGTTAGGGTTAGGGGTTCGGGTTCGGGTTATGGTTAGGTTTAGGGTTAGGGTTAAGTTTAGGTTTAGGGTTAGGGTTAGGGTAAGTGTTAGCGTTAGGGTTACGGTAAGGGTAAGGGTTGGGGTTACGGTTAGTGTTAGGGTTAGGTTTAAGGTTAGGGGTAGGGTTTGGGTTAGGGTTAGGCTTAGGGGGTATGGTTAGGGTTAGGGTAAGGGTAAGGTTTAAGTTTAGGTTTAGGGTTAGGTTTACGGGTTATGGTTAGGGTTAGGGAAAGGTAAGTTTTAGGGTTAGGGTAAGGCTAAGGGTTAGGTTTAGGGTTAGGGTTAGGGGTTAGGGTTAGGGTTAGGTTAAAGGTAAAGTTTAGGGTTATGCTTAGGGTTAGGGGTTAGGGTTAGGGTTAGAGTAAGGGATAGGGTTAGGGTAAGGGTTAGGGTTAGGTTTAGGGTAAGGGTAAGGTTTAGGGTTAGGGTTAGTGTTAGGGTAAGGGTAAGGGTTAGGGTTAGGGATAGGGTTAGGGTTAGGTTTGTGGTTAGGATTAGGGAAAGGGTAAGGGTTAGGGGTAGGGGTAGGGTTATGGTTAGGGTTAGGCTAAGGGTAAGGGTTACGGTTAAGTTTAGGGTGAGGGTAATGTTTAGGGTTAGGGCAAGGGTTAGGGTTAGGGTAAGGTTAGGGTTAGGGTTAGGGTTAGGGTAAGGGTAAGGGTTAGTTTTAGGTTTAGGGTTGGGGTTAAGGTTAGGGTTAGAGTTAGGGTACGGGTAAGGGTTAGGGTTAGGGTTAGGGTTAGGGGAATGTTTATGGTTAGGGTTAGGTTAGGGTTAGGGTTAGGGTTAGGGTCAGGTTTAGGGTTAGGGTTAGGGGTTATGGTTAGGGTTAGGGGAAGGGTAAGGTTTAGGGTTAGGGTTAGGGTTAGGGTTTAGGGTTAGGGTTAGGGTTAAGTTTAGGGTCAGGGTTAGGGTTAAGGTTAGGGTTAGGGTTAGGTTTGGGGTTAGGGTTAGGGTAAGGGTAAGTGTTAGGGTTAGGGTTAGGGTTAGGGATAGGGTAAGGTTTGGGGTAAGGGTAAGGGTTAGGATCATGGTCAGGCTTGGGTTTAGGGTTAGGGTTAGGGTTAGGTTTAGGGATAGGGTTAGGGTTAGTGTTAGGTTTAGGGTTAGGGTTAGGGTTAGGGTTTGGGTTAGGGAAATGGTAAGGCTTAGGGTAAGGGCTAGGGTTAGGTTTAGGGGTTAGGGTTAGGGTTATTGTTAGGGTTAGGGGTAAGGGTTACGGTTAGGTTTAAGGTTAGGGTAAATTTTAGGGTCAGATTTAGGGTTAAGTAAAAGGTAGTGTTAGGGTTAGGGTTTGGGTTAGGGTAAGGGTAAGGTTTTGGGTTAGGGTAAGTGTAACGGTTAGGGTTAGGGTTAGGGTTAGGGTTAGGGTTAGGGTTAGGGTTAGTTTAAGGGTAAGTGTTAGGTTTAGGTTTAGGGTTAGGGTAAGGGTAAGGGTTAGGGTTAGGGTTAGGGTAAGTGTTAGGGTTAGGATTAGGGTTAGGGTTAGGGTAAGGGTTAGGGTTGGGTTAGGGTAAGGGTTAGGGTAAGGGTTAGGGTTAGAGTTAGCGTTAAGTTTAGGATTAGGTTTAGGGTTAGGGTTTTGAAAAGGGTTAGGTTTAGGTTTAGTGTTAGTGTTAGGGTAAGGGTAAGGGTTAGGTTTAGGTTTAGGGTTTAGGTTAGGGTTAGGGTTTGGGTTAGGGTTAGGGTTAGGGTTAGGGAAATGGTAAGGGTTAGGGTTAGGGCTAGGGTTAGTGTTAGTTGTTAGTGTTAGGGTTAGGGTTAGGGTAAGGATAAGTTTTAGGGTTAGGGGTTAGAGTTAGGGTTAGGGTTAGGGTTAGGGATTGGGTTAACGTAAGGGGAAGGGTTAGGGTTCGGGTTAGGGTTAGGTTTACGGTTAGGGTTAGCTTTAAGTTTAGGGTAAGGGTAAGGTTTAGGGTTAGGGTTAGGGTTAGGGTTTGGGTTAGGGGTTAGAGTTAGTGTTTGGGTTAAGGTTACATTTAGGGAAGGGTAAGAGTTAGGGTTAGGGTTAGCTTTAGGGGTTAGGGATAGGATTAGGTTAGGGTAAGTTTAGGGTTAGGGTCAGGGTTAGGGTTAGGGTATGGGTAAGAGTTGGGGTTAGGGTTAGGGTTCAGGTTAGGGTTAGGTTTATGGTTAGGGTTAGCGTTATGTTTAGGGTAAGGGTAAGGTTTAGGGTTAGGGTTAGAGTTAGGGTTAAGTTTAGGTTTAGGGTTTCGGTTTGGGTTAGGATTAGGGTTAGGTTTAGGTTTAGGGTTGGGGTTAGGGTAAGAGTTAGGGTTAGGGTTAAGGTTAGTTTAAGTTTAGGGTTAGGGTTTGGGTTAGGGTTAGGGTTTGGGTAAGGGAAATGGTAAGGTTTAGGGTAAGGGCTAGGGTTAGGGTTAGGGGTTAGGGTTAGGGTTATTGTTAGGGTTAGAGGTTAGGGTTAGGGTTAGGGTTAAGGTTAGGGGTTAGGGTGAGGGTTAGGGTAAGGTTTAGGGTTATAGTTAAGGTAAAGGTAAGGGTTAGCGTTAGGGTTAGGGTTAGGGTAAGGGTTAGGGTTAGGGTTAGGGTAAGGTTAAGGTTTAGGGTTAGGGTTAAGGTAAAAGTTAGGGTTAGAGTTAGGGTTAGGTTTAGGGTAAGGGTAAGTGTTTGGGTTAGGGGTATGGTTAATGTTAGACTAAGGGTAAGGGTTAGGGTTAAGGTTAGGGTGAGGGTTAGGGTTAGGGTTAGAGTAAGGTTTAGGTTTAGGGTTAGGATAGCGTTAGGGTTAGGTTTAGGTTTAGGGTTAGGGTAAGGGTAAGGGTTAGGGTTAGGTTTAGGGTGGGGTTAAGGTTAGGGTTAGGGATAAGGTAAGTGTAAGGGTTAGGTTTAGGGTTAGGTTTAGGGTTAGGGTCAGGGTCAGGGTCAGGGTTATTGTTAGGGTTAATGTTAGGGTTATTGTCAGGGTTAGGGTTAGGGTTAGGGTTAGGGTTAAGGTTAGGGAAAGGCTAGGGGTTAGGTTTAGGGTTAGGGTTAGAGTTCGGGTTTAGGGTTAGGGTTAGAGGTAGGGTTAGGTTTAGGGTTAGTGTAAGGCTAAGGTTTAGGGTTAGAATTAGGGTTAGGGTTAGGGTTAGGGTTAGGTTTAGGGTTAGGGTTAGGGTAAGGGTAAGTGTTAGGGTTAGGGTTAGAGTTAGGGTTAGGGTTAGGGTTAGGTTTGGGGTTAGGGTTAGGGTAAGGGTAAGGGTTAGGGGAAGGGTAAGGATTAGGGTTAGGGTTAGAGTTAGGGTTAGGGTTAGGGTTAGGGTTAGAGTAAGTGTTAGGGTTAGGGTTAGTGTCATGGTTAGGTTTAAAGTTAGAGTTAGGTTAGGGTTAGGGTTAGATTTAGTGTAATGGTTATGGTTAGGGTTAGGTTAGGGTGAGCGTTAGGGTTAGGTTTAGGTTTAGGGTTAGGGTTAGGGTCAGGGTCATGGTCAGGGTTATTGTTAGGGTTAGTGTTAGGGTTATTGTCAGGGTCAGGGTCAGGGTCAGTTTAGGGTTAGGGTTAGGGTTAGGGTTAGGGAAAGGCTAGGGGTTAGGTTTAGGGTTAGGGTTAGAGTTCGGGTTTAGGGATAGGGTTAGAGGTAGGGTTAGGTTTAGGGTTAGTGTAAAGGTAAGGTTTAGGGTTAGAGTTAGGGTTAGGGTTAGGGTTAAGTTTGGGGTTAGGGTTAGGGTAAGGGTAAGGGTTAGGGTTGGGGTTAGAGTTAGGGTTCGGGTTAGGGTTAGGTTTACGGTTAGGGTTAGCGTTAAGTTTAGGGTAAGGGTAAGGTTTAGGGTTAGTGTTAGGGTTAGGGTTTGATTTAGGGGTTAGAGTTAGAGTTGGGTTAAGTTTACATTTAGGGAAGGGTAAGAGTTAGGGTTAGGGTTAGCTTTAGGGGTTAGGGTTAGGATTAGGTTAGGGTAAGTTTAGGGTCAGGGTCAGGGTTAGGGTTAGGGTATGGGTAAGTGTTAGGGTTAGGGTTAGGTTTAGGGTAAGGGTAAGGGTTGGGGTTAGTGTTAGGGTTCTGGTTAGGGTTAGGTTTACGGTTAGGGTTAGCGTTAAGTTTCGGGTAAGGGTAAGGTTTAGGGTTAGGGTTAGGGTTAGGTTTAGGGTAAGGGTAAGGGTACGGTTTAGGGGTAGAGTTAGAGTTAGGGTAAGGGTAAGGATTAGGGTTCGGGTTAGGGTTAGGGTTAAGGTTAGACTTAGGGTTAGGGTTAGGGTAAGGATAAGGGTTGGGGTTAGGGTTAGGGTTTGGGTTAGGGGTTAGAGTTAGGGTTTGGGTTAGGGTTCAGGTTAGGGTTGGGGTTAGGGTTAGGGTTCGGTCAGGGTTAGGGTTAGGGTATGGGTAAGTGTTAGGGTTAGGTTAGGGTTAGGGTTAGGATAAGGGTAAGTGTTAGGGTTAGGATTAGGTTAAGGGTTGGGGTTAGGGTTAGGGTAAGAGTAAGGGTTAGGGTTAGGGTTAGGGTTAGGGTTTGGGTTAGGGGTTAGAGTTAGGGTTTCGGTTAAGGTTACGTTTAGGGTAAGGGTAAGAGTTAGGGAAAGGGTTAGGCTTAGGGGTTAGGGTTAGGGTTAGAATTATGTTAGGGTAAGGTTAGGGTTAGGGTCAGGGTTAGGGTTAGTGTTAGAGTAAGGGTAAGTGTTAGTTTTAGGGTTAGTGTAAGGTTTGGGTTAGGGTTAGTTTAAGGGTTAGGGTAAGGGTTAGGTTAGGGTTAGAGTAAGGGTAAGTGTTAGTTTTAGGGTTAGTGTAAGGTTTGGGTTAGGGTTATGGTAGGGGTAAGGGTTAGATTTAGGGTTAGGGTTAGGGTTAAGTTTAGGTTTAGGGTTAGGGTTAGGGTTAGTTTAAGTTTACAGTTAGGGTTTGGGTTAGGGTTAGGGTTAGGTTTAGGGAAATGGTAAGGTTTAGGGTAAGGACTAGGGTTAGGGTTAGGGGTTATGGTTAGGGTTATTGTTAGGGTTAGGGGTTAGGGTTATGGTTAGGGTTAGGGTAAGGGTAAGGTTTAGGGTTAGGGTTAAGGTTAGGGGTTAGGGTAAGGGTTAGGGTTAGGGTAAGGATTAGGGTTAGGGTTAGGGTTAAAGCAAAAGTTAGGGTTAGAGTTAGGGTTAGGGTTAGGGTAAGGGTAAGTGTTTGGGTTAGGGGTATGGTTAGTGTTAGGGTAAGGGTAAGGATTAGGGTTAGGGTTTGGGTCAGGTTTAGGGTTAGGGTTAGGGTAAAGGTAAGGGTTAGGGTTAGGGTAAGGGTTAGGTTTAGATTTAGGGTAAGGGTAAGTGTTAGGGTTAGGGTTAGGGTTAGGGTAAGGGTAAGGGTTAGTGTTAAAGTTAGGGTTATGTTTAGGGTTAGGGTTAAGGTTAGGGTTAGGATAATGGTAAAGGTTAGGGTTAGGGTGAGGGTTAGGGTTAGGGTAAGGGTTCGGGTTACGGTTAGTTTTAGGGTTAGGTTTAGGGTTAGGGTTAGGTTTACGGTTAGGTTTAGGGTAAGGGTAAGGGTTAGGGTGATGGATAGGGTAAGGGTAAGTGTTCGGGTTAGGGTTAGTGTTAGGTTTAGGGTAAAGTTTAGGGTTAAGGTTAGGGTTAGGGTTAGGGGATAGGGTTAGAGTTAGGGTAAGGGTAAGGTTTACGGTTAGGGTTAGGGTTAGGGGTTAGAGTTAGGGTTAGGGTTAGGTTTAGGGTTAGTGATAGGTTAAGGATAAGGGTTAGGTTTAGGGTTGGGTTAGGGTAAGAGTTAGGGTTAGGGTTAGTGTTAGGATTAGGTTTAAAGTTAGAGTTAGCTTTAGGGTTAGGGTTAGGGTTAGGGAAAGGTAAGGTTTAGGGTTAGGGTAAGGGTAAGGGTTAGGGTTAGCTTTAGGGTTAGGGTTATGGTAAGGGTAAGGTTTAGGGTTAGGGTTAGGGTTAGGGGTTAAGGTTATGTTTAGAGTATGTGTTAGGATTAGGGTAAGGGTTAGGGTTAGATTTAGGGTAAGGGTAAGGTTTAGGGTTAGGGTTAGGATTAGGGTGAGGGTTAGGGTTAGGTTTGGGGTTAGGACTAGGGTAAGGGTAAGGGTTAGGGTTAGGGTTATGGTTATGGTTAGGGTTAGACTAAGGGTAAGGTTTACGGTTAAGGTTAGGGTGAGGGTTAGGATTAGGGTTAGAGTGAGGGTTAGGGTTAGGGTAAGGTTAGGGTTAGGATAGGGTTAGGGTTATGTTTAGGGTTAGGGTTAGGGTTAGGGTAATGGTAAGTGTTAGGGTTAGGTTTAGGGTTGGGGTTAAGGTTAGGGTTAGGGTTAGGGTTAGGGTAAGTGTAAGGGTTAGGGTTAGGGTTAGGTTTAGTGTAATGGTTATGGTTAGGGTTAGGTTAGGGTGAGCGTTAGGGTTAGGTTTAGGGTCAGGTTCAGGGTCAGGGTTATTGTTAGGGTTAGTGTTAGGGTTATTGTCAGGGTCAGGGTCAGGGTCAGGTTAGGGTTAGGGTTAGGGTTAGGGTTAGGGAAAGGCTAGGGTTAGGTTTATGGTTAGGGTTAGAGTTCGGGTTTAGGGATAGGGTTAGATGTAGGGTTAGGTTTAGGGTTAGTGTAAGGGTAAGGTTTAGGGTTAGAGTTAGTGTTAGGGTTAGGGTTAAGTTTGGGGTTAGGGTTAGGGTAAGGGTAAGGGTTAGGGTTGGGTTTAGAGTTAGGGTTAGGGTTAGGGTTAGGGTAAGGGTAAGGGTTAGGGTAAGGGTAAGGGTTAGTGTTAGGGTTCGGGTTAGGTTTAGGGTTAGGGTTAGGGATAGGTTTAGGGTTAGGGTTAGGGTAAGGGTAAGGATTAGGGTGAAAGTTAGGGTTAGGGTAAGGGTTCGGGTTAGGGTTAGTGTTAGTGTTAGGGTTAAGGTTAGGGTAAGGTTTAGGGTTAGGGGTTAGTGTTAGGGTTATGGTAAGGTTAAGGTTTGGGGTTAGGGTTAGGGTTAGGGGTTCGGGTTCGGGTTATGGTTAGGTTTAGGGTTAGGGTTAAGTTTAGGTTTAGGGTTAGGGTTAGGGTAAGTGTTAGCGTTAGGGTTACGGTAAGGGTAAGGGTTGGGGTTACGGTTAGTGTTAGGGTTAGGTTTAAGGTTAGGGGTAGGGTTTGGGTTAGGGTTAGGCTTAGGGGGTATGGTTAGGGTTAGGGTAAGGGTAAGGTTTAAGTTTAGGTTTAGGGTTAGGTTTACGGGTTATGGTTAGGGTTAGGGAAAGGTAAGTTTTAGGGTTAGGGTAAGGCTAAGGGTTAGGTTTAGGGTTAGGGTTAGGGGTTAGGGTTAGGGTTAGGTTAAAGGTAAAGTTTAGGGTTATGCTTAGGGTTAGGGGTTAGGGTTAGGGTTAGAGTAAGGGATAGGGTTAGGGTAAGGGTTAGGGTTAGGTTTAGGGTAAGGGTAAGGTTTAGGGTTAGGGTTAGTGTTAGGGTAAGGGTAAGGGTTAGGGTTAGGGATAGGGTTAGGGTTAGGTTTGTGGTTAGGATTAGGGAAAGGGTAAGGGTTAGGGGTAGGGGTAGGGTTATGGTTAGGGTTAGGCTAAGGGTAAGGGTTACGGTTAAGTTTAGGGTGAGGGTAATGTTTAGGGTTAGGGCAAGGGTTAGGGTTAGGGTAAGGTTAGGGTTAGGGTTAGGGTTAGGGTAAGGGTAAGGGTTAGTTTTAGGTTTAGGGTTGGGGTTAAGGTTAGGGTTAGAGTTAGGGTACGGGTAAGGGTTAGGGTTAGGGTTAGGGTTAGGGGAATGTTTATGGTTAGGGTTAGGTTAGGGTTAGGGTTAGGGTTAGGGTCAGGTTTAGGGTTAGGGTTAGGGGTTATGGTTAGGGTTAGGGGAAGGGTAAGGTTTAGGGTTAGGGTTAGGGTTAGGGTTTAGGGTTAGGGTTAGGGTTAAGTTTAGGGTCAGGGTTAGGGTTAAGGTTAGGGTTAGGGTTAGGTTTGGGGTTAGGGTTAGGGTAAGGGTAAGTGTTAGGGTTAGGGTTAGGGTTAGGGATAGGGTAAGGTTTGGGGTAAGGGTAAGGGTTAGGATCATGGTCAGGCTTGGGTTTAGGGTTAGGGTTAGGGTTAGGTTTAGGGATAGGGTTAGGGTTAGTGTTAGGTTTAGGGTTAGGGTTAGGGTTAGGGTTTGGGTTAGGGAAATGGTAAGGCTTAGGGTAAGGGCTAGGGTTAGGTTTAGGGGTTAGGGTTAGGGTTATTGTTAGGGTTAGGGGTAAGGGTTACGGTTAGGTTTAAGGTTAGGGTAAATTTTAGGGTCAGATTTAGGGTTAAGTAAAAGGTAGTGTTAGGGTTAGGGTTTGGGTTAGGGTAAGGGTAAGGTTTTGGGTTAGGGTAAGTGTAACGGTTAGGGTTAGGGTTAGGGTTAGGGTTAGGGTTAGGGTTAGGGTTAGTTTAAGGGTAAGTGTTAGGTTTAGGTTTAGGGTTAGGGTAAGGGTAAGGGTTAGGGTTAGGGTTAGGGTAAGTGTTAGGGTTAGGATTAGGGTTAGGGTTAGGGTAAGGGTTAGGGTTGGGTTAGGGTAAGGGTTAGGGTAAGGGTTAGGGTTAGAGTTAGCGTTAAGTTTAGGATTAGGTTTAGGGTTAGGGTTTTGAAAAGGGTTAGGTTTAGGTTTAGTGTTAGTGTTAGGGTAAGGGTAAGGGTTAGGTTTAGGTTTAGGGTTTAGGTTAGGGTTAGGGTTTGGGTTAGGGTTAGGGTTAGGGTTAGGGAAATGGTAAGGGTTAGGGTTAGGGCTAGGGTTAGTGTTAGTTGTTAGTGTTAGGGTTAGGGTTAGGGTAAGGATAAGTTTTAGGGTTAGGGGTTAGAGTTAGGGTTAGGGTTAGGGTTAGGGATTGGGTTAACGTAAGGGGAAGGGTTAGGGTTCGGGTTAGGGTTAGGTTTACGGTTAGGGTTAGCTTTAAGTTTAGGGTAAGGGTAAGGTTTAGGGTTAGGGTTAGGGTTAGGGTTTGGGTTAGGGGTTAGAGTTAGTGTTTGGGTTAAGGTTACATTTAGGGAAGGGTAAGAGTTAGGGTTAGGGTTAGCTTTAGGGGTTAGGGATAGGATTAGGTTAGGGTAAGTTTAGGGTTAGGGTCAGGGTTAGGGTTAGGGTATGGGTAAGAGTTGGGGTTAGGGTTAGGGTTCAGGTTAGGGTTAGGTTTATGGTTAGGGTTAGCGTTATGTTTAGGGTAAGGGTAAGGTTTAGGGTTAGGGTTAGAGTTAGGGTTAAGTTTAGGTTTAGGGTTTCGGTTTGGGTTAGGATTAGGGTTAGGTTTAGGTTTAGGGTTGGGGTTAGGGTAAGAGTTAGGGTTAGGGTTAAGGTTAGTTTAAGTTTAGGGTTAGGGTTTGGGTTAGGGTTAGGGTTTGGGTAAGGGAAATGGTAAGGTTTAGGGTAAGGGCTAGGGTTAGGGTTAGGGGTTAGGGTTAGGGTTATTGTTAGGGTTAGAGGTTAGGGTTAGGGTTAGGGTTAAGGTTAGGGGTTAGGGTGAGGGTTAGGGTAAGGTTTAGGGTTATAGTTAAGGTAAAGGTAAGGGTTAGCGTTAGGGTTAGGGTTAGGGTAAGGGTTAGGGTTAGGGTTAGGGTAAGGTTAAGGTTTAGGGTTAGGGTTAAGGTAAAAGTTAGGGTTAGAGTTAGGGTTAGGTTTAGGGTAAGGGTAAGTGTTTGGGTTAGGGGTATGGTTAATGTTAGACTAAGGGTAAGGGTTAGGGTTAAGGTTAGGGTGAGGGTTAGGGTTAGGGTTAGAGTAAGGTTTAGGTTTAGGGTTAGGATAGCGTTAGGGTTAGGTTTAGGTTTAGGGTTAGGGTAAGGGTAAGGGTTAGGGTTAGGTTTAGGGTGGGGTTAAGGTTAGGGTTAGGGATAAGGTAAGTGTAAGGGTTAGGTTTAGGGTTAGGTTTAGGGTTAGGGTCAGGGTCAGGGTCAGGGTTATTGTTAGGGTTAATGTTAGGGTTATTGTCAGGGTTAGGGTTAGGGTTAGGGTTAGGGTTAAGGTTAGGGAAAGGCTAGGGGTTAGGTTTAGGGTTAGGGTTAGAGTTCGGGTTTAGGGTTAGGGTTAGAGGTAGGGTTAGGTTTAGGGTTAGTGTAAGGCTAAGGTTTAGGGTTAGAATTAGGGTTAGGGTTAGGGTTAGGGTTAGGTTTAGGGTTAGGGTTAGGGTAAGGGTAAGTGTTAGGGTTAGGGTTAGAGTTAGGGTTAGGGTTAGGGTTAGGTTTGGGGTTAGGGTTAGGGTAAGGGTAAGGGTTAGGGGAAGGGTAAGGATTAGGGTTAGGGTTAGAGTTAGGGTTAGGGTTAGGGTTAGGGTTAGAGTAAGTGTTAGGGTTACGGTAAGGGTTAGGGTTAGGTTTAGGGTAAGGGTAATGTTTAGGGTTAGGGTTAGGGTTAGGGTAAGGGTTTGGGTTAGGGTTAGGGTTATGTTTGGGGTTAGGATTAGGGTAAGGGTAAGGGTTAGGGTTAGGGTTAGAGTTGTGGTTAGGGTTAGGGTAAGGGTAAGGGTAAGGGTTAGGGTTAAGGTTAGGGTTAGGGTTATGGTTAGGGTAAGTGTTAGTGTTATTGTAAAGTTAGGGTTAGGGTTAGGGTTAGTTTTAGGTTTAGGGGTAGGGTAAGGCTAAGGGTTAGGGTTAGGTTTAGGGTTGGGGTTAAGGTTAGGGTTAGGGTTAGGGTAAGGGTAAGGGTAAGGATAAGGGTTAGGTTAGGGTAATGGTTATGGTTAGGGTTAGGTTAGGGTGAGCGTTAGGGGTAGGGTTAGGGTTAGTGTTTAGGGTTAGGGATAGGTTTACGCTTAAGGTTAGGGTTAGGTTTAGTGTAAGGGTGAGGATTAGGGTTAGGGGAAGGGGAAGGGTTAGAGTTAGGGTTAGGGTTTGAGTTAGGGGTTAGGGGTTAGGGTTAGGGTTAGGGCAAGGGTTAGGGTTAGGGTTAGCGTAAGGGTTAGTGTTAGGGTTAGTATTAGGGTTATGGCAAGGGTAAGTGTTAGGGTTAGAGTTAGGGTTAGGGTTAAGTTTCAGGTTACGGTTAGGCTTAGGTTTAGGGTTAGGGTTAGGGTAAGGGTAAGGGTTAGGGATAGGGTTAGGGTTAGGTTTAAGTTTAGGGTTAGGGTTAGGCTTCATTTTAGGGTTAGTGTAAGGGTTAGGGTTAGGGTTAGGGTTAGGGGTTAGAGTTAGGGTTAGGGTTAGAGTTAGTGTTAGGGTTAGGTTATGGGTAAGGGATAGGGTTAGGGTTAGGGTTAGGGGTTAGGGTTAGGGTTAAGGTTAGGGTAAGATTATAGTTAGGGTCAGGGTTAGGTTTAGGGTAAGGTTAAGTATTAGTTTTAGGGTTAGGGTTAGGGTAGGGTAAGGGTTAGGGTTAGGGTTAGGGTAAGGGTAAGTGTTAGGCTTAGGGTTAGGGTTAGGGTAAGGTTTAGGGTTGGGTTAGTGTTAGGGTTAGGGTAAGGGTTAGGGTTAGGTTTAGGGTAAGGGTAAGCGTTAGGGTTAGGTTTAATGTAAGGGTTAGTGTTAGGGTTAGGGTTAGGGGTAGGTTAGGTTAAGGGTATGGGTTAGGGTTGGGGTTAGGGTTAGGGTAAGGGTTAGTATTAGGTTTGGGTTAGGGTTAGGGTAGGGCAACAGTTAGGGTTAGAGTTAGATTTAGAGTTAGTGTTGGGGTAGGGTAAGGGTTAGGGTTAGGGTTCTGGTTAGGGTTCAGGGTTAGGGTTAGGGTTAGGGTAAGGGTTAGGCTTAAGTTTAGTGTTAGGTTTAGGTTTAGGGTAAAGGTAAGGGTTAGGGTTAGGGTTAGGGTTAGGGCAAGTGTAAGGGTTAGCTTTAGGGTTAGGGTTAGGGTTAGTGTTAGGGTAAGGGTTAGGGTTAGGGTAAGGGTTAGGGTTAGGCTTAGGGTAAGTGTAAGCGTTAGGGTTAGTGTTAGGGTTAGGGTTATGGTTAGGGATTGGGGTTAGGGTTAGGGTAAGGTTTAGGGTTAGGGTTAGGGTAAGGGTAAGGGTAAGTTTTAGGGATAGGGTTAGGGTTAGGTTAGGGTAAGGGTAAGGGTATGGGTTAGGGTTGTGGATAGGGTTAGGGTTAGGGTAAGGGTGAGGGTTAGGGTTAGGGTTAGGTTAGGGTAAGAGTTAGGGTTTGGTTTAGGGTTAGAGTTAGGGTTAGGGTAGGGTAATGGTAAGGGTTAGGGTTAGGGATAGGTTTAGGTGTTAGGGTTAGGGATAGGGTTAGGGGTTAGGCTTAGGTTTAGTGTTACGGTAAGGGTTAGGGTTAATTTTAGGGTTAGGCTTAGGTTTGGGGTAAGAGTAAGGGTTAGGGTTAGGGTTAGGGTTAGGGCAAGTGTAAGGGTTACGGTAAGGGTAAGGGTTAGTGTTAAGGTTAGGGTAAGGGTAAGGGTAAGTTTTAGGGTTAGGGTTAGGGTTAGGGAAAGAGTAAGGGTTAATGTTAGGGTTAGGTTTAGGGTAAGGATTAGGGTTAGGGTTAGGGTTAGGTTAAGGTTTATGGTTAGGTTAGGGTTAGGATTAGCATTAAGGTTAGGGTTAGGGTTAGGGGAAGGCTAAGGGTTAGGGTTAGGGTTAGGGTTAACGTACGAGTAAGGGTTAGGGTTAGTTTTAGGGTTAGGTTAAGGGTTATGGTTAGGGTTAGGGTTAGGTTTAGGGTTAGGGTTAGGGTAAGGGTAATGGGTTAGGGTAAGGGTTAGGTGTAGTGTTAGGGTTGGGGTAAGGGTTAGGATTTGGTATAATGTTAGGTTTAGGGTTAAGGTTAGGGTTAGGGTTAGGGTAAGGTTAAGGGTTAGGATTAGGGTTAGGGTTAGGGAAAGGGTAAGGGTTAGGTTTAGGGTTAGTGTTAGGGTTAGGGTTAGGGTAAGTGTCAGTGTTAGGGTTAGGGTTAGGGTTAGGGTAAGGGCAAGGTTTATTGTTAGGGTTAGCGTTAGGTTTAGGGTTAGGCTTAGGGTTTGGGTTAGGATAAGTGTAAGTGTTAGGATTAGGGTTAGGGTAAGAGTAAGTGTTAGGGTTAGGGATACGGTTATGGTTAAGTTTAAGGTTAGGGTTAGGCTTAGGTTTAGGGTTAGTTTTAGGGTAAGGGTAAGTGTTAGGTTAGGGTTAGGGTTAAGTTTAGGGCTGGGTTAGGCTTAGTTTTAGGGATAGGGTTAGGGTAAGGGTAAGGGTTATGGTTAGGGTTTGGGTTAGGTTTAGGGTTAGGGTTAGGATTAGGGTAAGGGTAAGGGTTAGGGAAATGATATGGGGTAGGGTTAGGGCTAGGCTTAGGGTTAGGGGTTAGTGTTAGGGTTAGGGTTAGGGTAAGGGTAGGTTTAGGGTTAGAGGTTAGAGTTAGGGTTAGGGTTAGGGTTAGGGTTAGGGTTAAGGTAAGGTTAAGGGTTGGGTTTCGGGTATTGTTAGGTTTATGGTTAGGGTTAGATTTAGATTTAGGGTAAGAGTCAGGTTTAGGGTTAGGGTTAGGGTTAGGTTTAGTGTTCAGGTTAGGGTTGGGGTTAGAGAAATGGTTAGGGTTAATGTTAGGATAAGGTGTAGGGTTAGGGTTAGGGTCAGGGTAAGTGTTAGGGTTAGTGTTAGTGTTAGGGTTAGGGTTAGGGCTTAGGTTTAGGGTTAGGGTTAGTGTAAGGGTTAGGGTTTGGTTTAGGGTAAGTGTAAGTGTTAAGGTTAGGGTTATGTTAGGGTAAGGGTATGGTTTAGGGTTAGGGTTAGGTTTAGGGTGAGTGTAAGGGTTAGGGTTAGGGTTAGGGTTAGCTTTAGGGTAATGGTTAGAGTTAGGGTTAGGGTTAGGGTTAGATTTAGGGTTAGGGAAGGTAAGGGTAAGGGTTAGGGTTAGGGATAGGGTTAGGGTTTAGGTTTTGGGTTAGGGTTAGGGTTAGGATAAGAGTAAGGGTTAGGGTTAGGGTTAGGGGTTAGGGTTAGGGTTAGGGTAAGGTTAGGGTTAGGGTTAGGGTTAGGGTTAGGGTAAGGGTAAGCGTTAGGGTTAGGGTTAGGGTAAGGTTAGGTTTAGGGTCAGGGTTAGGGTAAGGCTAATGGTATGTGTGAGGGTTAGGTTTAGGGTTAGGTTTAGGGTAAGGGTTAGGGTTAGGGTTAGGCTTAGGTAAGATTTAGGGTTAGGGTTAGTGTTAGGGGTATTGGTAGTGGTTAGCGTTAGGGGTAGGGTTATGGTTAGGGTAAGGGTAAGGTTTAGGTTTAGGGTTAGGGTTAGGGTTAGGGTTAGGGTTAGGTTTGGGGTTAGGGTTAAGGTAAGGGTAAGGGTTAGGGTAAGGGTAAGGGTTAGGTTAAGGGTTCGAGTTAGGGTTAGTGTTAGGGTTAGGGTTATGGTTTTGGTTAGGGTTAGGGTTAGTGTTAGGGCTAAGGTTAGGGTAAGGGTAAGGGTTTTAGGATTAGGGTTAGTTTTAGGATTAGGGTTAGGGTTAGGTTTATGGTTAGGGTTAGGTAAGGGTAAGGGTTAGGGTGAGGGTTAGGGTTAGGGTGAGGGTTCGGGTTAGGGCTAGTGTTAGGGTTAGTGTTAAGGTTAGGGTTAGGTTTAGGGTTGGGGTTAAGTTTAGGGATAGTGTTAGGGTTAGGTTTAGGGTAAGGGTAAGGGTTTGGGTTAGGGTTAGTGTTAGGATTAGGTTTAAATTTAGGGTTAGGGTTAGGGTTAGAGTTAGGGTTAGGGTTAGGTTAAGGGTAAGGTTTAGGGTTAGGATTAGAGTTAGGTGTTAGGGTTAGAGTTAGGGTAAGGGTAAGGTTTAGGGTTAGGGTAAAAGTAAGGGTTAGGGTTAGGGTTAGGTATAGGGGTTAGGTTTAGGGTTAGGGTAACGGTAAGGTTTAGGGTTAGGGCTAGGGGTTAGGGTTAGGGTTAGAGTAAGGTTTAGGTTTAGGGTAAGTGTTAGGGTTAGGTTTAGGGTAAGGGTAAGGTTTAGTTTTAGGGTTAGGATTAGGGTTAGGGTAATGGTAAGGGTTAGGGTTAGAGTTAGGGTTAGGTTTGGGGTTAGGATTAGGGTAAGGGTAAGGTTTAGGGTTAAGGTTAGGGTTGTGGTTAGGGATATTCTAAGGGTAAGGGTTAGGTTTAAGTTTAGGGTTAGGGTTAGGGTTAGCGTTAGGGTAAAATTAGGGTTGGGGTTAGGGTTAGGGTTAGGTTTTGGGTTAGGCGTAGGGTAAGGGTAAGGGTTAGGGTAGGTTTACACTTGGGGTTAAGGTTAGGGTTAGGGTTAGGGTAACGGTCAGGGTTAGGGTTAGGGTTAGGATAAGGGTAAGTGTTAGGGTTAGGGTTAGGGTTAGGGTTAGGGCTGGATAAGGGTAAGGGTTAGGTTCAGGGTTAGGGTTAGGATTAGGTTTAGGGGTTAGGGTTAGGGTTAGGGTAAGGGTAAGGTTTAGGGTTAGCTTAGGTTTAGGGGTTAGGGTTAGGGTTAGAGTAAGGGTTAGGGTTAGTGTAAGGGTTAGGATTAGGTTTAGGGTAAGGGTAAGGGTTAGGGATAGGGTTAGGGTTAGGGTTAAGTTTAGGGTTAGGGTTAGGCTTAGTTTTAGGGTTAGGGTTTGGGTTAGGGTTAGTGAAAGGGTAAGGGTTTTGGTTAGGGTTAGGGTTAGGGTTAGGTTTGGGGTTAGGATTAGGGTACGGGTAAGGGTTAGGGTTAGGGTTAGAGTTGTGTTTAGGGTTAGGCTAAGGGTAAGGATAAGGGTTAGGGTTAAGGTTAGGGTTAGGGTTAGGGTTAGGGTTAAGGTAAGTGTTAGTGTTAGGGTAAAGTTAGGGTTAGGGTTAGGGTTAGGTTTAGGATTAGGGGTAGGGTAAGGGTAAGGGTTAGGGTTCGGTTTAGGGTTGGGGTTAGGTTAGGGTGAGCATTAGGGTTAGGGTTAGGGTTACTGTTTAGGGTTAGGGATAGGTTTATGCTTAAGGTTAGGGTTAGCTTTAGTGTAAGTGTGAGGGTTAGGCTTAGGGGAAGGGGAAGGGTTAGAGTTAGGGATAGGGTTTGAGTTAGGGGTTAGGGTTAGGGTTTGGGTTAGGGTTTAGGGTTAGGGTTAGCGTAAGGGTAAGTGTTAGGGTTAGTGTTACGGTTAGGGCAAGGGTAAGTGTTAGGGGTAGGGTTAGGGTCAGGGTTAAGTTTAAGATTAGGGTTAGGCTTAGGTTTAGGGTTAGGGTTAGGGTAAGGGTAAGGGTTAGGGATAGGGTTAGGGTTAGGGTTAAGTTTAGGGTTAGGGTTAGGCTTAGTTTTAGGGTTAGGGTTTGGGTTAGGGTTAGGGTTAGGGTTAGGGGTTAGAGTTAGGGTTAGAGTTAGTGTTAGGGTTAGGGCATGGGTAAGGGTTAGGGTTAGGGTTAGGGTTAGGGGTTAGGGTTAGGGTTAGGGTTAGGGTAAGGTTATAGTTAGGGTCAGGGTTAGGTTTAGGGTAAGGGTAAGTGTTAGGTTAAGGGTTAGGTTTACGGTAGGGTAAGGGTTAGGGATAGGGTTAGGGTTAGGTTTAGGGTAAGGGTTAGGGTTAGGGTTAGGTTGAGGGCTAAATTTAGGTTAAGGTTAGGAATAGCATTAAGGTTAGGTTTAGGGTTAGGGTAAGGGTAAGGGTTAGGGTTAGGATTAGGGTTAGGGTAAGGGTTAGGTGTAGGGTTAGGGTTAGGGTAAGGGTTAGGGTTTGGGTTAGTGTTAGGTTTAGGGTTAAGGTTAGGGTTAGGGTTAGGGTAAGTTTAAGGGTTAGGGTTAGGGTTAGGTTTAGGGTTAGGGTAAGGGTAAGGGTTAGGGTTAGGGTAAGGGTTAGGGTTAGGGTTAGGGTAAGTGTAAGGGTTAGGGTTTTGGTTAGGGTTAGGGTTAGCGTAAGGGTAAGTGTAAGTGTTAGGGTTAGGGTTAGGGTTAGGGTAACGGTAAGGGTTAGTGTTAGGGTTATCATTAGGTTTAGGTTTAGGGTTAGGGTTAGGGTTAGGATATGGGTAAGTGTTAGGGTTAGGGTTAGGGTAAGGGTAAATGTTAGGGTTATGGTTAGGGTAAAGTTTAAGGTTAGGGTTAGGCTTAGGTTTAGGGTTAGGGTTAGTGTAAGGGTAAGGGTTAGGGTTAGCGTTAGGGTTAAGGTTAGGGTTAAGTTTAGGGTTAGGGTTAGGCTTAGTTTTAGGGTTAGGGTAAGGGTTAGGGTTAGGGTTAGGGTTAGGGGTTAGGGTTAGAGTTAGTGTTAGGTTTAGGGTAAGGGTAAGGGTTAGGGTTAGGGTTAGGGGAAGGGTTAGGTTTAGGGTAAGGTTAGGGTTAGGGTCAGGGTTAGGGTTAGGGTAAGGGTAAGTGTTAGGTTTAGGGTTAGGGTTAGGGTAAGGGTAAGAGTTAGGTTTAGGGTTAGGGTTAGGGAAGGGTAAGTGTTAGGGGTTAGAGTTAGGGTTAGGGTTAGGGTTAGTGTTAGGGTAAAGTAAGGCTAAGGGTTAGGTTTTGGGTTGGGGTTAGGTTTACGGTTAGGGTTAGTGTTATGTTTAGGGTAAGGGTAAGGTTTAGGGTTAGGGTTAGGATTAGGGTAAGGGTAAGGGTTAGGGTTAGGGTTAAGTTTAGGCTTAGGGTTAGGGTTAGGGTTAGGGGTTAGGGTTCAGGTTAGGGTTGGGGTTACGGTAAGGGTTATGGTTAAGGTTAGTGTAAGGGTTAGGGTTAGGGGTTATGGTTAGGGTTGGAGTTAGGGTAAGGGTTAGTGTTAAGGTTAGGGTAAGGGTTAGGGTTAGGGGTTATGGTTAATGTTAGAGTTAGGGTAAGGGTTAGGGTTATGGTTAGGGTAAGGGTTAGGGTTAGGTTTAGGGTCAGGGTAAGCATTAGGGTTAGTGTTAGTGTTAGGGTTAGGGTTAGGGGTTAGGTTTAGGATTAGGGTTAGGGTAAGTGTTAGGGTTATGTTTAGGGTAATGGTAAGTGTTATGGTTAGGGTTAGGGTTAGGTTAGGGTAAGTGTATGGGTTAGGGTTAGGGTTAGGGTTAGGTTTAGGGTAAGGGTTAGGGTTGGGTTTGGGTTAGGGTTAGGGTAAGGGTTAGGGTTAGGGTTAGGGTTAGATTTAGGGTTAGGGTAGGGTAAGGGTAAGGGTTAGTTTTAGAGGTTAGGGTTAGGGTTAGGGTTAGATTTAGGATAAGAGTAAGGGTTAGGGTTAGGGTTAGGGTTCGGGGTTAGAGTTAGTGTTAGGGTAAGGGTTAGGGTTTGGGTTAGTGTTAGGTTTAGGGTTAAGGTTAGGGTTAGGGTTAGGGTAAGTTTAAGGGTTAGGGTTAGGGTTAGGGTAAGGGTACGGGTTAGGTTTAGGGTAAGGGTTAGGGTTAGGGTTAGGGTAAGTGTAAGGGTTAGGTTTTTGGTTAGGGTTAGGGTTAGCGTAAGGGTAAGTGTAAGTGTTAGGGTTAGGGTTAGGGTTAGGGTAAGGGTAAGGGTTAGTGTTAGGGTTAGCGTTAGGTTTAGGTTTAGGGTTAGGTTTAGGGTTAGGATACGGGTAAGTTTTAGGGTTCGGGTTAGGGTAAGGGTAAGTGTTAGGGTTAGGGTTAGGGTTAGGGGTTAGAGTTAGGGTTCGAGTTAGTGTTAGGTTTAGGGTAAGGGTAAGGGTTAGGGTTAGGGTTAGGGGAAGGGTTAGGTTTAGGGTAAGGTTAGGGTTAGGGTCAGGGTTAGGGTTAGGGTAAGGTTACGTGTTAGGTTTAGGGTTAGGGTTAGGGTAAGGGTAAGGGTTAGGGTTAGGGTTAGGGTTAGGTTTAGGGTAAGGGTTAGGGTTATGGTTAGGGTTAGTGTAAGG
>NW_028327704.1:2500-62500 GCF_031878675.1 Megascapheus bottae | reverse complement strand
TAAGGGTTAGGTGTAGGGTTAGGGTTAGGGTAAGGGTTAGGGTTTGGGTTAGTGTTAGGTTTAGGGTTAAGGTTAGCGTTAGGGGTAGGGTAAGGTTAAGGGTTAGGGTTAGGGTTAGGGTTAGGTTTAGGGTAAGGTTAAGGGTTAGGGTTAGGGTAAGGGTTAGGGATAGAGTTACTGTAAGTGTAAGTGTTAGGGTTAGGGTTAAGGTTAGGGTTAGGGTAAGGGTAAGTGTAAGGGTTAGGGTGAGGGTTAGGGTTAGGGTAAGGGTAAGGGTTAGTGTTAGGCTTAGCGTTAGGTTTAGGTTTAGGGTTAGGGTTAGGGTTAGGATACGGGTAAGTGTTAGGGTTAGGGTAAGGGTAAGTGTTAGGGTTAGGTTTAGGGTTAAGTTTAAGGTTAGGGTTAGGCTTAGGTTTAGGGTTAGGGTTAGTGTAAGGGTAAGAGTTAGGGTTAGTGTTAGGGTTAGGGTTAGGGTTAAGTTTAGGGTTAGGGTTAGGCTTAGTTTTATGGTTAGGGTAAGGGTTAGTGTTATGGTTATGGTTAGGGGTTAGAGTTAGGGTTAGAGTAAGTGTAAGGTTTAGGGTAAGGGTAAGGGTAGGGTTAGGGTTAGGGGTTAGGGTTAGGGGAAGTCTTAGGGTTAGGGTAAGGTTAGGGTTAGGGTCAGGGTTAGGGTTAGGTTAAGGGTAAGTGTTAGGTTTAGGGTTAGGTTTAGGGTAAGGGTAAGGGTTAGGGTTACTGTTAGGGTTAGGGTTAGGGTAAGGGTTAGGGTTAGGGTTAGGGTTAGGGTAACGGTTAGGGTTAGGGTTAGGGTTAGGGTTAAGTTTAGGTTTAGGGTTAGGGTTAGGTTAGGATTAGGGTTAGGTTTAGGTTTAGGGTTAAGGTTAGGGTAAGGATAAGGGTTCGCGTTAGGTTTAGGGTTTAGGTTAAGGTTAGGGTTTGGGTTAGGGTTAGGGTTAGGGTTAGGGGTTAGTGTTAGGGTTAGGTTAGGGTTAGGGTAAGGGTAGGTTTAAGGTTAGGGGTTAGATTTAGGGTTAGGGTTAGGGTTATGGTTAGGGTTAGGGTAAAGGTAAGCATAAGGGTTCGGTTTAGGTTTAGGGTTAGGTTTACGGTTAGTGTTAGGGTTAGGTGTAGGGTAGGGATAAGGTTTAGGTTTAGGGTTAGGGTTAGGTTTAGGGTAAGTTTAAGGTTTAGGGTTAGGGTTAGGGTTAGGGTAAGGGTAAGGTTTAGGGTTAGGGTTAAAGTTAGGCTTAGGGTTAGGTTTAGGGTAAGGATAAGTGTTAGGGTTAGGGTTAGGGGTTAGGGTTCAGGTTAGGGTTGGAGTTAGGATAAGGGTTAGGGTTAAGTTTAGGGTAAGGTTAAGGGTTAGGGTTAGGGTCAAGGTAAACATTAGTGTTAGGGTTAGGGTTAGGGTTAGGGTTAGGGTTAGGGGTTAGGGTTAGGGTTAGGGTAAGGGTTAGGGTTAGGGTTAGGGTAAGGGTAAGCATTAGGGTTAGTTTTAGGGTTAGATTTAGGGTTAGGGGTTAGGGTTATGGTTAGGGTGAGGGCAAGGGATAGGGTTAGGTTTAGGGTAAGAAGGGTAAGTGGTAGGGTTAGGGTTAGGTTAGGGTAAGGGTAAGCATTAGGGTTAGTTTTAGGGTTAGATTTAGGGTTAGGGGTTAGGGTTATGGTTAGGGTTAGGGAAAGGGTTAGGGTTAGGTTTAGGGTAAGCGTAAGTGTTAGGGTTAGGTTTAGGTTAGGGTAAGGGTATGGGTTAGGGTTGGAGTTAGGGTTAGGGTTAGGTTTAGGGTTAGGGTAAGGGTTAGGGTTAGGGATAGGGTTAGGGGTTAGGGTTAGGTTTAGGGATAGGGTAAGGGTTAGGGTTAAGTTTAGTGTTAGGGTTAGGTTTAGGGTAAGTGTTAGGGTTAGGGTTAGGGCAAGTGTAAGGGTTAGGTTTAGGGTTAGGGTTAGATTTAGGTGAGGATTACCGTTAGGTTAGGGTTAGGATTAGCATTAAGGTTAGGGTTAGGGTTAGGGTAAGGTTTAGGGTTAGGGTTAGGGTTAGGGTTTGGGTAAGGGTTAGGGTTAGGATTAGGGTTAGGGGTTAGGGTTAGGGTTAGGGTTAGGGTAAGGGTTAGGGTTAAGTTTAGTGTTAGGGTTAGGTTTAGGGTAAGGGTAAGGGTTAGGGTTAGGGTAAGTTTTAGGGTTAGGGTTAGGGTTAGGGTAAGGGTTACCGTTACGGTAAGGGTAAGGGTTAGGGTTTTGGTGAGGGTTAGGGTAAGGTTAAGGGTAAGGATTAGGGTTAGGGTTAGGGTTAGGGTGAGGGTTACGGTTAGGTTAGGGTTAGGATTAGCATTAAGGTTAGGGTTAGGGTTAGGGTTAGGGAAAGGATAAGGGTTAGGGTTAGGGTTAGGGTTAGGTAAGGGTTAGGTGTAGGGTTAGGGTTAGGGTAAGGGTTAGGGTTTGGGCTAGTGTTAGGTTTAGGGTTAAGGTTAGGGTTAGGGTTGGGGTAAGGTTAAGGTTAGGGTTAGGGTTAGGGTTAGGGTTAGGGTTAGGGTAAGGGTGAGGGTTAGGGTTAGGGTAAGGGTTAGGGATAGAGTTACTGTAAGTGTAAGTGTTAGGGTTAGGGTTAGGCTTAGGGTTAGGTTAAGGGTAAGTGTAAGTGTTAGGGTTAGGGTTAGGGTTAGGGTAAGGGTAAGGGTTAGTGTTAGGCTTAGCGTTAGGTTTAGGTTTAGGGTTAGGGTTAGGGTTAGGGTTAGGATACGGGTAAGTGTTAGTGTTAGGGTTAGGGTAAGGGTAAGTGTTAGGATTAGGGTTAGGGTTAAGTTTAAGTTTAGGGTTAGGCTTAGGTTTAGGGTTAGGGTTAGTGTAAGGGTAAGGGTTAGGGTTAGTGTTAGTGTTAGGATTAGGGTTAAGTTTAGGGTTAGGGTTAGGCTTAGTTTTATGGTTAGGGTAAGGGTTAGGGTTAGGGTTAGTGTTAGGGGTTAGAGTTAGGGTTAGAGTTAGTGTTAGGTTTAGAGTAAGGGTAAAGTTTAGGGTTAGGGTTAGGGGATAGGGTTATTGGAAGGGTTAGGGTTAGGGTAAGGTTAGAGGTAGGGTCAGGGTTAGGATTAGGTTAAGGGTAAGTGTTAGGTTTAGGGTTAGGGTTAGGGTAACGGTAAGGGTTAGGGTTACTGTTAGGGTTAGTGTTAGGGTAAGGGTTAGGTTAGGGTTAGGTTTAGGGTTAGGGTAAGGTTACGTGTTAGGGTTAGGGTTAGGGTTAGGGTTAGGGTAAGAGTTAGGGTTGGGTTAGGGTTAGGGTTAGGGTAACGGTTAGGGTTAGGGTTAGGGTTAGGATTAGGATTAGGATTAGGTTAGGGTAAGGGTATGGGTTAGGGTTGGATTTAGGGTTAGCATTAGGGTAAGGGTAAGCGTTACAGTTAGTTTTAGGGTTAGATTTAGGATTAGGGGTTAGGGTTAGGTTTAGGGTTAGGGGTTAGAGTTAGGGATAGAGTTAGTGTTAGGTTTAGTGTGAGGGTAAGGGTTAGGGTTAGGGTTAGGGGTTAGGGTTAGGGGAAGGCTGAGGGTTAGGGTAAGGTTAGGGTTAGGGTCAGGGTTAGGGTTAGTTTAAGGGTAAGTTTTAGGTTTAGGGTTAAGGTTAGGGTAAGGGTAAGGGTTAGGGTTACTGTTAGGGTTAGGGTTAGGGTAAGGGTTAGGGTTGGGTTAGGGTTACGGTTAGGGTAACTGTTAGGTTTAGGGTTAGGGTTAGGGTTAAGTTTAGATTTAGGGTTAGGGTTAGGTTAGGATTAGGCGTAGGTTTAGGTTTAGGGTTAGGGTTAGGGTAAGGGTAAGGGTTCGGGTTAGGTTTAAGGTTTAGGTTAGGGTTAGGGTTTGGGTTAGGGTTAGGTTTACGGTTAGGGTTAGGTTAGGATTAGGGGTAGGTTTAGGTTTAGGTTTAGGGTTAGGTTAAGGGTAAGGGTAAGGGTTAGGTTTAAGGTTTAGGTTAGGGTTAGGGTTAGGGTTAGGGTTAAGGTAAGCGTAAGGGTTAGGTTTCGGGTTAGGGTTAGGTTTACGGTTAGGGTTAGGGTTAGGTTTAGGGTAAGGGTAAGGTTTAGGTTTAGTGTTAGGGTTAGGTTTAGGGTAAGGGTAAGGTTTAGGGTTAGGGGTAGGTTTAGGGTAAGGGTAAGGGTTAGGGTTAGGGTTAAGGTTAGGCTTAGGGTTAGGTTTAGGGTAAGGATAAAGTTTAGGGTTAGGGTTAGGGGTTAGTGTTCAGGTTAGGGTTGGGGTTAGGGTAACGGTTAGGGTTAAGTTTAGGGTAAGGGTTAGGGTTAGGGTTGGGGTCACGGTAAGCATTAGGGTTAGGGTTAGGGTTAGGGTTAGGGGTTAGGGTTAGGGATAGGGTAAGGGTTAGGGTTAGGGTTAGGGTTAGGGTAAGGGTAAGCTTTAGCGTTAATGTTAGGGTTAGGTTTAGCGTTAGGGGTTAGGGTTAGGGTTAGGGTAAGGGTTAGTGTTAGGTTTAGGTTAAGGGTAAGTGTTATGGTTAGGGTTAGGGTTAGGTTAGGGTAAGGGTATGGTTTAGGGTTGGGGTTAGGGTTAGGGTAAGGGTTAGGGTTAGGGGTTAGGGTTAGGGTTAGGGTTAGGGTAAAGGTTAGGGTTAGGGTTAGGTTAAGGTAAAGCGTTAGGGTTAGTTTTAGGGTTAGATTTAGTGTTAGGGGTTAGGGTTAGGGTTAGCGATAGGGCAAGGGTTAGGGTTAGTTTTAGGGTTAGGGTTAGGGTTACTGTAAGGGTAAGGGTAAGGGTTAAGGTTTTGGTTAGGGTTAGGGTAAGTTTAAGGGTAATGTTTAGGGTTAGGGTTAGGATTAGGGTTAGGGTTAGGGAAAGAGTAAGGGTTAATGTTAGGGTTAGGGTTACGGTAAGGATTAGGGTTAGGGTTAGGTTTAGGGTGAGGGTTATGGTTAGGTTATGGTTAGGATTAGCATTAAGGTTAGGTTTAGGGTTAGGGTTAGGGTTAGGGTTAGGGTTAGGTAAGGGTAGGTGTAGGTTTAGGGTTAGGG
Source organism: Megascapheus bottae (assembly GCF_031878675.1). Taxonomy (NCBI): domain Eukaryota; kingdom Metazoa; phylum Chordata; class Mammalia; order Rodentia; family Geomyidae; genus Megascapheus; species Megascapheus bottae. Next base: position 57,491 of record NW_028327704.1, on the reverse strand, counting down.
TAAGAGTTAGGGTTTGTGTTAGTGTTAGGTTTAGGGTTAAGGTTAGGGTTAGGGTTAGGGTAAGGTTAAGGGTTAGGGTTACGGTTAGGGTTAGGATTAGGGTAACGGTATGGGTTAGGGTTAGGGTAAGGATTAGCGATAGGTTTACTGTAAGTGTACGTGTTAGGGTTAGGGTTAGGGTTAGGGTTAGTGTAAGGGTAAGTGTAAGTGTTAGGTTTAGGGTTAGGGTTAGGGTAAGGGTTAGGGTTAGCGTTAGGTTTAGGTTTACGGTTAGGGTTAGGGTTAGGATACGGGTAAGTGTTAGGGTTAGGGTTAGGGTAAGGGTAAGTGTTAGGGTTAGGGTTAGGGTTAAGTTTAAGGTTAGGGATAGGCTTAGGTTTAGGGTTAGGGTTAGTGTAAGGGTATGGGTTAGGGTTAGTGTTAGGGTTAGGGTTAGGGTTAAGTTTAGGGTTAGGGTTAGGGTTAGTGTAAGGGTATGGGTTAGGGTTAGTGTTAGGGTTAGGGTTAGGGTTAAGTTTAGGGTTAGGGTTAGGCTTAGATTTATGGTTAGGGTGAGGGTTAGGTTTAGGTTTAGGGGTTAGAGTTAAGGTTAGAGTTAGTGTTACGTTTAGAGTAAGGGTGAGGGTTAGGGTTAGGGTTAGGGGTTAGGGTTAGGGGAAGTGTTAGGGTTAGGGTAAGGTTAGGGTTAGGGTCAGGTTTAGGGTTAGGTTAAGGGTAAGTGTTAGGTTTAGTGTTAGGGTTAAGGTAAGGTTAGGGTTAGGGTCAGGTTTAGGGTTAGGTTAAGGGTAAGTGTTAGGTTTACGGTTATGGTTAGAGTAAGGGTAATTGTTAGGGTTACTGTTAGGTTTAGGGTTAGGGTAAGGGTTAGGGTTATGGTTAGGGTTAGAGTAAGGTTACGTGTTAGGGTTAGGGTTAGGGTTAGGGTAAGGGTTAGGGTTGGGTAAGGGTTAGGGTTAGGGTAATTTTTAAGGTTAGGGTTAGGTTTAGGGTTAAGTTTAGGTTTAGGGTTATGGTTGGGGTTAGGTTTATGGTTAGGGTTAGGGTAAGGGAAGGGGTTAGGGTGAGGGTTATGGTTAGGGTAAGTGTTCGGGTTAAGGTTAGTTTTATGGTTAGGGTTAAGTTTAGGGTCAGGGTTAGTGTTATGGTTAGGGGTCAGTGTTAGGGTTAGGGTAAGGGTAAGGTTTAGGGTTAGGGTTAGGATTATGGGTTAGGGTTAGGGTTGGGGTTAGGTTTAGGGTTTGGGTTAGGGTTAGGTTTAGGGTTAGGGTTGGGGTAAGGGTAAGGGTTAGGGTTCGAGTAAGTGTTAGGGTTAGGGTTAGTGTTAGGGTTAGGTTTAAGGTTAGGGTTAGGGTTAGGGTTAGGGTTAGGGGTTAGGGTTAGGGTTAAGGTCAGGGTAATGGTAAGGTGTAGGGTTAGGGTTAGGGTTAGGGGTTAGGGTTAGGGTTAGGGTAAGGGTAAAGTTTAGGGTTAGGGTAAGGGTAAGTGTTAGGGTTAGGGTTAGGGATAAGTGTTAGGGTTAGGGTTAGGGTGAGGGTAAGGTTTATGGTTAGGTTTAGGGTTAGGGGTTAGGGTTAGGTTTAGAGTAAGGGTTAGGGTTAGGGTAAGTGGTAGAGTTATGTTTAGGGTAGGGTTAAGATCTAGGGTTAGGGTTAGGGTAAGGGTAAGGGTAAGGGTTAGGGTTAGGGTTAGGGTTAGGTTTGGGGTTAGGAGTATTGTACGGGTAAGGGTTAGGGTTAGGGTAAGTGTTGTGGTTAGGGTTAGGCTAAGGGTAAGGGTTAGGGTTAAGTTTAGGGTTATGGTTATGGTTATGGTTAGGGTTAGGTTTAGGTTTAGGGGTAGGTAAGGGTAAGGGTTAGAGTTAGGTTTAGGGTTGGGGTTAAGATTAGGGTTAGGGTTAAGGTAAGGGTTATGGTTAGGGTTAGTGTTAGGGTAAAGTTAGGGTTGGGGTTAGGGTTAGGGTTAGGTTTAGGGTTAGGGGTAGGGTAAGGGTAAGGGTAAGGGTTAGGGCTAGGTTTAGGGTTGGGGTTAAGATTAGGTTTAGGGTTAGGGTAAGGGTCAGGGTTAGGGTTAGGGTTAGGGTAAGGGTAAGTGTTTGGGTTAGGGGTTAGGGTTAGTGTTAGGGTAACGGTAAGGGTTAGGGTTAGGGTTAGGGTTAGGTTTAGGGATAGGGTTAGGGTAAGGGTAAGGGTTAAGATTAGGGTAAGGGTTAGGTTTATGGTTAGGGTTAGGGTAAGGTAAGTGTTAGGGTTAGGGTTAGGGTAAGGGTAAGGGTAAGTGTTAGACTTAGGGTTATGTTTAGGGTTAGGGTGAGGGATAGGGTTAGGGTAAGGGTTCGGATTAGGGTTAGTGTTAGGGTAAGAGTAAGGTTTAGGGTTAGGGTTAGGGTTAGGGGTTAGGTTTAGGGTTGGGGTTAGTTTTAGGGTTAGAGTTAGGGTTTGGTTTAGGGTTAGGGTTAGGGTAAGGGTAAGGGTTAGGGTTAGGGTTAGGATTAGGGGTTAGGGTTAGGGTTGGGGTTAGGTTTAGGGATAGGGTTAGGGGTAGGTTTAGGGTTAGGGTTAGGGTAAGGGTAAGGGTTAGGGTTAGGGTTAGTTTTAGGGTAAGAGTTAGTGTTAGGGTTAGTGTTTGGGTTAGGTTTAAGGTTAGAGTTAGGGTTAGGGTTAGGGTTAGGGTTTAGGGTTAGGGTTAGGGTAAGGTTTAAGGTTAGGGTTAGGGTTAGGGTTAGGGGTTATGTTTAGGGTTAGAGAAAGGTAAGGTTTAGGGTTAGGGTAAGGTAAGGGTTAGGGTTATGTTTAGGTTTAGGGGTTAGTGTTAGGGTTATTTTAAGGGTAAGGTTTTGGGTTAGGGTTAGGATTAGGGGTTAGGGTTAGTGTTAGAGTATTTGTTAGGGTTAGGGTAAGGGTTAGGGTAAGGTTTAGGGTAAGGGTAAGGTTTAGGGGTAGGTTTAGGGTTAGTGTAAGGGTAAGGGTTAGGGTTAGGGTTAGGGTTATCCTTAGGGTTAGGCTAAGGGTAATGGTTACGGTTAAGGTTAGGGTGAGGGTTAGGGTTAGGGTAAGGTTAGGGTTAGGATAGGGTTAGGGTTAGGTTTAGGGTTAGGGTTAGGGTAAGGGTAAGAGTTAGGGTTAGGTTTAGGGTTGGGGTTAAGGTTAGGGTTAGGGTTAGAGTAAGGGTAAGGGTTAGGTTTAGGGTTAGGTTTAGGGTAATGGTTATGGTTAGGGTTAGGGTTAGGTTAGGGGGAGCATTAGGGTTAGGTTTAGGATTAGGGTTAAGTTCAGGGTCAGGGTCAGGGTTAGGGTTAGGGTTAGTGTTAGGGTTATTGTCAGGGTCAGGGTCAGGGTCAGGGTCAGGGTTAGGGTTAGGGTTAGGGTTAGGGAAAGGGTAGGGTTAGGTTTAGGGTTAGGGTTAGAGTTCGGGTTTAGGGTTAGGGTTAGAGGTAGGGTTAGTGTTAGGGATAATGTAAGGGTAAGGTTTAGGGTTAGAGTTAGGTTGAGGGTTAGGGTTAGGTTTGGGGTTAGGGTAAGGGTAAGGGTAAGGGTTAGATTTAGGGTTAGGTTTAGGGTTAGGCTTAGGTTTGGGGTTAGGGTTAGGGTTAGGGTTAGGGTTAGGGTTAGGGTAAGCGTTAGGGTTAGGTTTAGGGTAAGGGTAAGTTTTAGGGTTAGGGTTAGGGTTAGGGGTTAGGGTTAGGGTTAGGGTTAGGGTTAGGTTTAGGTTAAGTGTAAGGTTTAGGGGTAGGGTTAGGGATAAAATAAGGGTAAGGATTAGGGTTAGGGTTATGGTTAAGTTTAGGCTTAGGGTTAGGGTTAGGGTAAGGATAAGGGTTGGGTTTAGGGTTAGGGTTAGGGTTAGGGTGAGGGTTAGGGTTAGGGTTAGGGGATAGGGTTCAGGTTAGGGTTGGGGTTAGGGTTAGGGTTAGGGTTAGGGTTAGGGTTAGGTTTAGGGTTAGGGATAGGGTTAGGGTTAGGGTATGGTAAGTGTTAGGGTTAGGGTCAGGGTTAGGGTTAGTATAAGGATAAGTGTTAGGGTTAGCATTAGGTTAAGGGATAGGGGTTAGGGTTAGCGTTAGGGTTAGGGTAAGGGTAAGGGTTAGGGTTAGGGTTAGGGTTTGTGTTAGGGGTTAGATTTAGGGTTTGTGTTAGGGTTACGTTTAGGGTAAGGGTAAGAGTTAGGGTTGGGGTTAGGGTTAGGGTAAGGGTAAGGGTTAGTTGTAGAGTTAGGGTTAGTTTTAGGGTTAGGGTTAGGTTTAGGATAAGGATAAAGGTAGGGTTAGGGTTAGTGTTAGGGTGAAGTTTAGGGTTAGGGTTAGGGTTAAGTTTAGGGTTAGGTTTAGGCTTAGGTTTAGGGTTAGGGTTAGAGGTTAGAGTTATTGTTAGGGTTAGGGTTAGGTTTAGGGGAAGGGTAAGGATTAGGATTAGGGTTAGGGTTAGGGTTAGGGGTTAGGGTCAGGGTTAAGGTTAGGGTAAGGTTAGTGTTAGGGTCAGGGTTAGGGATAGTTTAAGAGTAAGTGTTAGGTTTAGGTTAGGGTTAGAGTAAGGGTAAGGGTTAGGGTTAGGGTTAGGGTAAGGGTTAGGATTAGGGTTAGGGTAAAGGTAAGTGTTAGGGTTATGTTTAGGGTTAGGTTTAGTGTAAGGGTTAGGGTTGGGTTAGGTTTAGTGTTAGGGTAAGTTTTAGGGTTAGAGTTAGGGTTAAGTTTAGGTTTAGGGTTAGCGGTAGAGTTTGGATTAGGGTAAGGTTTAGGTTTAGTGTTAGGGTTAGGGTAAGGGTATGGGTTAGGTTTAGGTTTAGGGTTGAATTTAGGGTTAGGGTTTGGATTAGGGTTAGGGTTAGGTTTAGGGAAATGATAAGGGTTAGGTTTAGGGCTAGGGTTAGGGTTAGGGGTAAATGTTAGGGTTAGGGTTAGGGTTAGGGTTAGGGTAAGGGTGAGTTTTACGGTTAGGGGTTAGAGTTAGGGTTAGGGTTAGTGTTAGGGATAGGGTTAAGGTAAGGGTAAGGGTTAGGTTTCGGGTTAGGGTTAGGTTTATGGTTAGGGTTAGGGTTAGGTTTAACGTAAGGTTAAGGTTTAGGGTTAGGGTTAGGGTTTGGTTTAGGGTAAGGGTAAGGTTTTGGTGTAGGGTTAGGGTTAGGGTAAGGGTAAAGTTTAGGGTTAGGTTTAGGGTTAAGGTTAGGCTTAGGGTTAGGGTTAGGGTAAGGAGAATTGTTGGGGTTAGGGTTAGGGTTAGGGTTAGGGTGAGGGTTAGGGTTAGGGTTATGGGTTAGGTTTCAGGTTAGGGTTGGGGTTAGGGTTAGGGTTAGGTTAGGTTTAGGGTGAGGTTTAGGGTTAGGGTTAGGGTTAGGGTATGGGTAAGTGTTAGGGTTAGGGTGAGGGTTAGGGTTAGGATAAGGGTAAGTGTTAGGCTTAGGATTAGGTTATGGGATAGGGGTTAGGGTTAGGGTTAGGGTTAGTGTAAAGGTAAGGGTTAGGGTTAGGGTTACGGTTAGGGTTAAGTTTAGGGTTAGGGCTAGGCTTAGGTTTAGGGTTACGGTAAGGGTTAGGGTTAGGGTTTGTGTTAGGGGTTAGAGTTAGGGTTTGGGTTAGGGTTACATTTAGGGTAAGAGTAAGAGGTAGGGTTAGGGTTAGGTTTAGGGGTTAGGGTTAGTGTTAGGATTAGGTTAGGGTATGGTTAGGGTTAGGGTCAGGGTTAGGGTTAAGGTATGGGTAAGGGTTAGGGTTAGGGTAAGGGTTAGGGTTAGGGTTAGGGTAAGGGTTGGTGTTAGGGTTAGGGTAGGGGTAAGGGTTAGGTTAGGGTTAGGGTTAGGGTTAGGGTTAGGGTTTGGGTTAGGGTTAGGGTAAGGGTTAGGGAAATGGTAAGGGTTAGGGTTAGGGCTAAGGTTAGGGTTAGGGTTTAGGGTTAGGGTTAGGGTTAGGGTAAGGGTAAGGTTTAGTTTTAGGTGTTAGATTTATTGTTAGTTTTAGGGATAGGGTTAAGGTAAGAGTAAGGGTTAGCGTTCGGGTTAGGGTTAGGGTTACAGTTAGGGTTAGGGGTAGGTTTAGGTTATGGTAAGGTTTAGGGTTATGGTTAGGATAAGGTTTAGGCTAAGGATAAGGTTTAGGGGTAGGGTTAGGGGTTAGCTTTAGGGTAAGGGTAAGGGTTAGGGTTAGGGTTAGGGTTAAGGTTAGGTTTAGGGTTAGGGTTAGGGTAAGGATAAGATTTAGTGTTAGGGTTAGGGTTAGTGTGAGGGTTAGGGATAGGGTTAGGGGTTAGGGTTCGGTTTAGTGTTAGGGTTAGTGTAAGGGTTAGAGTTAGGTTTAGGGTAAGGGTTATTGTTAGGGTTAGGTTAAGGGTAAGAGTTAGGGTTAGTGTTAGCGTTAGGGTTAGGGGTAGGGTAAGGGTTAGGGTTAGGGTTAGGGTTAGTGTTAGGGGTTAGGGTTAGGGTTAGGGTTAGATTTAGGGTAAGGGTTAGGGGTTAGGTTTAGGTTTAGGGTTAGTTTTAGGGCTAGGGTTAGTTTTAGGTTAGGGTTAGGGTTAGGGTTAGGGTAAGGGTAAGGGTAAGCTTTAGGGTTAGGGTTAGAGTTAGGCTTAGGGTTAGGGAAAGTGTAAGGGTTAATGTTAGGGTTAGGGAAAGGGAAAGGTTTAGGGTAAGGGTTAGGGTTAGGGTAAGGTTTATGGTTAGGTTAGGGTTAGGATTAGCATTAAGGTTAGGGTTAGGGTTAGGGTAAGGGTAAGGGTAAGGGTTAGGGTTAGGGTTAGCGTTAGGGTTAGGGTAAGGGTAAGGGTTAGCGTTAGGTTAGTTTTTGGGTTAGGGTAAGTGTTAGGATAAGGGTTAGGTGTAGGGTTAGGGTTAGGGTAAGAGTTAGGGTTAGGGTTAGTGTTAGGTTTAGGGTTAGGGTTAGGGGTTATGGTTAGGGTTAGGGCAAGAGTTAGGGTTAGGATTAGTGTAAGGGTAAGTGTTTGGTTTAGGGTTATGGTTGGGTTAGGGTTAGGGTTAGGGTTAGGGTAAGGGTAAGGGTAAGGCTTAGCGTTACGGTTAGTTTTAGGGTTAGGGTAAGGGTTAGGGTTAGGGTTAGGTTTAGGGTTAGGGTTAGGGTAAGGTTAAGGGTTAGGGTAAGGGTTAGGTGTAGGGTTAGGGTTAGGGTAAGGGTTAGGTTTAGGGTTAGTTTTAGGTTTAGGCTTAGGGTTAGGGGTTAGGGTTAGGGTTAGGGTAAGAGTTAGGGTTAGGTTTAGGGTAAGGGTAAGTGTTAGGGTTAGGGTTAGGGTTAGGTTAGGGTAAGGGTATGGGTTAGGGTTGGGGTTAGGGTTACGGTTAGGGTAAGGGTTAGGGTTAGGGTTAGGGTAAGGGTAGGGTAAGATTTAGGGTTAGGCTTAGGGTTAGAGTTAGGTTTAGGGTAGGGTAAGGGTAAGGGTAAGGGTTAGGGTTAGGGATAGGTTTAGGTGTTAGTGTTAGGGTTAGGCTTAGGTTAGGTTAGGCTTAGGGTTAGGTTTATGGTTAGGGTTAGGTTTAGGGTTAGCGTTAGGGTTAGGTTTATGGAAAGGATAAGGTTTAGGGTTAAGGTTGAGTTTAGGGTTAGGGTTAGGGTTAGGGTAAGGGTTATTGTTAGGGTTAGGTTTAGGGTTAGAGTTAGGGTTAGGTTTAGGGTAAGGTTAAATGTTAGGGCTAGGGTTACGGTTAGGGTTATGGTAAGGGTTAGAGTTAGGGGTTACGGTTAGGGTTAGGGTTATGTTAAAGTTTAAGGTTAGGATTAGGGTTAGGGTTAGGGTTAGGGTTAGGTTTAGGTTTGGAGTTAAGGTTAGGGTTATGGTTAGGGTAAGGTTAAGGGTTAGGGTTAGGGTTAGGGTAAGGTTAGGGTTAGGGTTAGGATTAGGGTTATGGTTAGGGTAAGGGTTAGGGTTAGGGTTAGGGTTAGGGTTATGGTTAGAGTAATGGTAAGGGTTATGGTTAGGGTTAGGGTTAGGGTTAGTGTAAGGGTATGTGTTAGGGTTAGGGTTAGGGTTAGGGTTAGCGTTAGGATTAGCGTTACAGTAAGGGTTAGGGTTAGGGTTAGGGTTAGATTTAGGTTTAGGGGTAGGGTTAGGGAAAGGATAAGGGTTAGGGTTAAGGTTAGGTTTAGGGTTAGGATTAGGGTAAAGGTTAGGTTTAGCGGTAGGTAAGGGTAATGGTTAGGGTTAGGGTTAGGGTTAGGGTTAGGTTTCGTGTTAGGTTTAGGTTTAGGGTAAGGGTAAGGTTTAGGTTTAGGATTAGGGTTAGGGTTAGGGTAAGGGTTAGCGTTAGGGTTAGGGTTAGGGTATGGGTAAGTGTTAGGGTTAGGTTTAGGGTTAGAGTAAGGGTTAGTGTTAAGGTTAGGTTTAGGTTTAGGGTTGGGGTTAAGGTTAGGGTTAGGGTTAGGGTAAGGGTAAGGGTTATGGTTTGTGTTAGGGTTAGGGTTAAGGTTACGGTTAGGATTAGGTTTGGGTGTAGGATTAGGGTTAGGGTTAGTGTAAGGGTTAGAGTTAGTTTTAGGGTTTCGTTTACGGTTAGGGTTAGGGTAAGGGTAAGGGTTAGGATTAGGGTTAGGTTTAGGGTAACGGTAAGGGTTAGGGTTAGGGTTAGGGTTAAGGTTAGGGTTAGGGTTAGAGTTAGGGTTAGGTTTAGTGTTGGGGTTAGGGTAAGAGTGAGGGTTAGGTTTAGGGTTAGTGTTAGGGTTAAGGTTAGGGTTAGGTTAAGGGTAAGGGTTGGGTTAGAGTTAGGGTTAGGGTTAGGGAAAGGTTAAGGGTTAGGGTTCAGGTTAGGGTTAGGGTAACGATTAGGGTTAGGGTTAGGGTTAGGGTAATGGTTAGGGTTAGGTTTATGGTTATGGTTAGGGTTGCGGTTAGGGTTAGGGTTAGGGTTAGGTTTGGGGTTAGCGTTAGGTTAATGTGAGGGTTAGGGTTAGGGTTAGGGTTAGGTTTACGGTTACGGTTAGGGTTAGGGTTAGGTTTAGGGTTATCGTTAGGGTAAGGGTAAGGGTTAGGTTTAGGGTTAGGTTTAAGGTAAGGATAAGGGTTAGGGTTAGGGTTAGTTATAGGTTTAGGGCAAGAGTTAGGGTTAGGTTTAGGGTAAGGGTAAGGGTTAGGGTTAGGGATAGGGTTAGGGTTAGGGCTAGGGTTAGGTTTAGGATTACGGTTAGGGTAAGGATAAGGGTTAGGGTGAGAGTTAGTGTTGGGGTTAAGGTTGGGGTTAGGGTTAGGGTAAGGGTAAGGGTTAGGTTAAGGTTAGGGTTAGGGTTATATTAGGGTTAGTGTTAGGGTTAGGTTTAGGGTTAGGGTTAGGGTTAGGTTTAAGGTTAGGGTTAGGGTGAGGGTTAGGTTTAGGTTTAGGGTTAGGGTTAGGTTAAGGGTAAGGGTTAGGTTTAGAGTTATGGTTAGGTTTAGGGAAAGGATAAGGGTAAGGGTTAGGATTAGGGTTAGGTTTAGCATTAAGGTTAGGCTTAGGGTTAGGGTAAGGGTAAGAGTTAGGGTTAGGTTAGGGTTAGGGTTACGGTTAGGGTTAGGTGTAGGCTTAGGGTTAGGGTAAGGGTAAGGGTTAGGGTTAGGGTTAGGGATAGGGTTAGGGTTGGGGTTAGGGTTACGTTTAGGATTAGGGTTAGGGTAAGGGTAAGGGTTAGGATGAGGGTTAGGGTTAGGGTTAGGGTTAGGGTTAGGGTAAGGGTAAGGGTTAGGTTAGGGTTAGCATTAGGGTTATGGTAAGGGTCAGTGTTAGGGTTATGGTTAGCTTTATGGTTAGGGTTAGGGTTAGGGTAAGAGTAAGGGTTAGGGGTTAAGGTTAGGGTTAGGGTTAGGGTTAGGGTAAGGGTAAGTGTTAGGGTTAGATTAGGGTTCGGGTTAGGTTTAGTGTAAGGGTAAGTGTTAGGTTTAGGGTTAGGGTTAGGGTTAGCTTTAGGGTTAGCGTTAGGGTTAGGTTAGGGAAAGGATAAGGGTTAGGGTTAAGGTTAGGTTTAGTGTTAGGTTTAGGGCTAAGGTTAGGGTTAGTGTTAGGGAAGGGTAAGAGTTAGGTTTAGGTTTAGGGTTGTGGTTAGGGTAAGGGTAAGGTTAGTGTTAATGTTAGGGTTAGGATTAGGTTTAGATTTAGGGTTAGGGTAAGGGTAAGGGTTAGGTTTAGGGTTAAAATTAGGGTTAGTGTTAGGGTAAGGGATAGGATTAGTGTTTAGGATTAGGTTTAGGTTTAGGGTTAGGGTTAGGGTTAGGGGTTAGGGTTAGGGTTAGGGTAAGGGTAAGGTTAAGGGTAAGGGTTAGGGTTAGGAGGTTAGGGTTAAGGTTAGGGTTGGGGTAAGGGTAAGGGTTAGGGTTCGAGTAAGGTTTAGGGTAGGGTTAGTGTTAGGGTTAGGTTTAAGTAGGTTAGGGTTGGGGTTAGAGGTTAGGGTTAGGGTTAGGGTAAGGGTAAGGTTTAGGTTAGGTTTAGGGTTAGGGGTTAGGGTTAGAGTTAGGGTAAGGGTAAGGTTTATGGTTAGGGTAAGGGTAAGTGTTAGGGTTAGGGTTAGGGATAAGTGTTAATGGTTAGGGTTAGGGTGAGGGTAAGGTTTATGGTTAGGGTTAGGGTTAGGGGTTAGGGTTAGGTTTAGAGTAAGGGTTAGGGTTAGGGTAAGTGGTAGAGTTATGTTTAGGGTAAGGTTAAGGTCTAGGGTTAGGGTTAGGGTAAGGGTAAGGGTAGGGTTAGGGTTAGGGTTAGGATTGGGTTAGGATTAGGGTACCTGTAAGGGTTAGGGTTAGGGTTAGGGTTGTGTTTAGGGGTTAGGCTAAGGGTGAAGGGTAGGGTTAAGTTTAGTTAGGTTTAGGGTTAGGTTTAGGGTTAGGGTAAGGGTAAGGGTTAGGGTTAGGGTTAGGGTTAGGTTTAGTGTTAGGGTAAGGGTAAGGGTAAGGGTTAAGGTTAGGGTAAGGGTTAGGGTTAGGGTTAGGGTTAGGTAAGGGTGTTAGACTTAGGGTTATGTTTAGGGTTAGGGATAGGGTTAGGATAAGGGTAAGGGTTAGGGTTAGGGTGAGGGTTAGGGTGAGGGATAGGGTTAGGGTAAGGGTTCGGATTAGGGTTAGTGTTAGGGTAAGAGTAAGGTTTAGGGTTAGGGTTAGGGTTAGGGGTTAGGTTTAGGGTTGGGGTTAGTTTTAGGGTTAGAGTTAGGGTTAGGTTTAGGGTTAGGGATAGGGTAAGGGTAAGGGTTAGGGTTAGGGTTAGGATTCGGGGTTAGGGTTAGGGTTGGGGTTAGGTTTAGGGTTAGGGTTAGGGTTAGGTTTAGGGTTAGGGTTAGGGGTAAGGGTAAGGGTTAGTGTTAGGTTTAGGTTTAGGGTAAGAGTTAGTGTTAGGGTTAGTGATAGGGTTAGGTTTAAAGTTAGAGTTAGGATTAGGGTTAGGGTTAGGGTTAGGGGTTATGTTTAGGGTTAGGGAAAGTTAAGGTTTAGGGTAGGGTAAGGTAAGGGTTAGGGTTAGGTTGGGTTAGGGGTAGTGTTAGGTTTATGGTAAGGGTAAGGTTTAGGGTTAGGGTTAGGATTAGTGGTTAGGGTTCAGGGTTAGAGTATGTGTTAGGGTTAGGGTAAGGGTTAGGGTAAGGTTTAGGGTAGGGAATGGTTTAGGTGTAGGTTTAGTGTTAGTGTAAGCGTAAGGGTTAGGGTTAGGGTTAGGGTTATCCTTAGGGTTAGGCTAAGGGTAATATTTAAGGTTAAGGTTAGGGTGAGGGTTAGGTTTAGGGTTAGGGTAAGGGTTAGGGTTAGGGTAAGGTTAGGGTTAGGATAGGGTTAGGGTTAGGTTTAGGGTTAGGGTTAGGGTAAGGTAAGCGTTAGGGGTTAGGTTTAGGGTTGGGGTTAAGGTTAGGGTTAGGGTTAGGGTAAGGGTAAGTGTTATGGTTAGGGTTAGGTTTAGGGTAATGGTTATGGTTTTGGGTAAGGGTTAGGTTAGGGGGAGCGTTAGGGTTAGGGTTAGGGTTAGGGTTAGGGTTAAGGACAGGGTCAGGGTCAGGGTTAGGGTTAGGGTTAGTGTTAGGGTTATTGTCAGGGTCAGGGTCAGGGTCAGGGTTAGGGTTAGGGTTAGGGTTAGGGTTAGGGAAAGGGTAGGGGTTAGGGTTAGGTTAGGGTTAGAGTTCGGGTTTAGGGTTAGGGTTAGAGATAGGGTTAGGGTTAGGGTTCGGGTTAATGTAAGGGTAAGGTTTAGGGTTAGAGTTAGGTTTAGGGTTAGGTTAGGTCTGTGGTTAGGGTAAGGGTAAGGTTAAGGGTTAGAGTTAGGGTTAGGGTTAGGTTTGGGGTTAGGGTTAGGGTAAGTGTAAGGAGTTAGGGTAAGGGTTAGGTTAGGGTAAGGGTTAGGGTTAGGTTTAGGGTAAGGGTAAGGTTTAGGGTTAGGGTTAGGTTTTGGGGTTAGGGTTAAGATCAGGGTTAGTGTTAGGGTTAGGGTTAGGGTTAGGGTTAGGGTAAGGGTAAGGGTTAGGTTAGGTTAGGGTTAGGGTTAGGGTAAGGGTAAGGATTAGGTTAGGGGTTAGGGTTAGGGTTAGGTTAGGATAAGGGTAAAGGTTAGGTTAGGTTAGTGTTAGGGTGAAGTTTAGGGTTAGGGTTAGGGTTAAGTTTAGGGTTAGTGTTAGGCTTAGGTTTAGTTTAGGGTTAGGGGTTACAGTTATGTTTAGGGTTAGGGTTAGGGTAATGGTAAGGGTTAGGGTTAGGTTTAGGGTTAGGATTAGGGTAAGGGTTAGGGTTTGGGTTAGGGTAAGGGTAAGTGTTAGGGTTAGAGTTATGGTTATGGTAAGGTTATGTTTGGTTAGCGTTAGGGTTAGGGTAAGGGTTAGGTTTAGAGTTAGCATTAAGTTTAGGTTTAGGGTTTGGGTTAGGGTTAGGATTAGGGTTATGTTTAGGTTAGTGTTAGGTTAGGGTAAGGGTAAGGGTTAGGTTTAACTTAGGGTTTAGGTTAGGGTTAGGGTTTGGTTAGATTTAGGGTTAGGGTTAGGGTTAAGTTTAGGGTTAGTGTTAGGCTTAGGTTTAGGTTTAGGGTTAGGGGTTACAGTAGGTTTAGGTTTAGGGTTAGGGTTAAGGGTAAGGGTAAGGTTAGGGTTAGGTTAGGGTTAGGGTTAGGTAAGGGTATGTGTAGGGTTAGGGTTAGGGTTGGGTTCGGGTTAGGGTTAGGTTTAGCGTAGGGTAGGGTAAGGGTAAGGGTTAGGGTTAGGGTTAGGGTAGGGGTTAGGGATAGGTTTAGGGTTAGGGTTAAGTTTAGTTTAGGGTTAGGGTTAGGGTTAGCGTTAGGTTTAGGTTAGGTTAGGGTAAGTGTAAGGGTTAGGGTTAGGGTTATTGTTAGGGTTAAGTTTAGGGTTAGGGTTAGGGTTAGGGTAAGGGTTAGAGTTAGAGTTAGGGTTAGGGTTAGAGTTAGGGTAAGGGTAAGTTTTAGTGTTAGGGTTAGGGTTAGGTTTAGGGTAAGGGTTAGGGTTAGGTTTAGCGTTGGGTTTCAGGTTAGGGTTTTGGTTAGGGTAAGGGGTAAGGGTTAGGGTTAGGGTTAGGGTTAGGGTTAGCGTTACAGTAAGGGTAAGTGTTAGGGTTAGGTTAAGGTAAGAGTAAGGGTTAGGTTTAGGATTAATGTTAGGTTTAGGTTAAGGGTTAGGTTAGGGTTAGGGTAAGGGTAAGGTTTAGGGTTAGGTTTAGGGTTATGGTAGGGTAAGGGTTAGGGTTACTGTTAGTATTAGGGTTAGGTTTAGAGTTAGGGTTAGATTTAGGGTTATGGTTAGGGTAGGATTAGGGTATGGGTAAGTGTTAGGGTTAGGGTATGGGTTAGGGTTAGGGTAAGGGTTAGGGTTAGGATTAGGTTTAGGTTTGGGTTATGGTAAGGGTAAGGGTTAGGGTTACTGTTAGGATTAGGGTTTATGTTTAGAGTTAGGGTTAGATTAGGGTTATGGTTAGGGTTAGGATTATGGTATGGGTAGGTGTTAGGGTTAGGGTTAGAGTTAGAGTTATGGTAAGGTTAGGGTTAGGGTTAGTTTAGGTTTAGGGTAACGGTCAGTGTTAGGGTTAGGGTTAGGGTTAGTGTTAGGTAAGGGTAAGGGTTAGGGTTAGGGTTAGGGTTCGGGGTTAGGGTTAGGGTTATGGTTAGAGTTAGATTTAGGTTAGGTTTATGGTAAGAGTTAAGAATTATTCTTAGGGTTAGGGTTATTTTGTTAGGTTTAGGGTTAGGGTAGGGTAAGGGTAAGGGTTAGGGATAGTGTTAGGGTTAGGGTTAAGGTTTGGGTTAGTTTTAGGGTTAGGGATAGGTTTAGGGTTAGGGTTAGGGTAAGGGTAAGGTTAGTTTAGGGTTAGGGTTAGTGTCAAGTTTAGGGTTAGGGTTAGGGTTAGGGTAAGTGTTAGGTTAGGGTTAGGGTAAGGGTTGGGTTAGTGTTAGGATTAGGGTTAGAGTTAGGGTTAGGTTTAGGGTAAGGTTAAGGGGTAGGGTTAGTGTTAGGGTTAGGTTAGGTTTAGGGTTAGCGTTAGGGTAAGGGTAAGGGTTAGGGTTAGGGTTATGGTAAGAGTAAGGGTTAAGGTTAGTGTTAGGGTTATGGTTAGGGTAAGGATTAGGGTTAGGTTTAGTGTAAGGGTAAGGTTCAGGGTTAGGGTTGGGGTTAGGGTTAGGGTTATGTAAGGGTAAGGGTAAGGGTAAGGGTTAGGTTAGGGTTATGTTTAGGATTAGGTTAAGGGTAAGGTTAGGGTTAGAGTTAGGGTTAGGGTAAGGGTTAGGGTTATGGTTAGGGGGAGGGTTATGGTAAGGATAAGTGTTAGGGTTAGGTTTAGGGTTAGTGTTATTGTTAGGATTAGGGCAAGTTTTAGCTAAGGTTAGGGTTAGGGTTCGGGGTTAGGGTTAGGGTAGGTTTAGAGTTAGGTTAGCGTTAGGTTTAGGGTAAGGGTAAAGTTTAGGGTTAGGGTTAGGGTTAGTGTTAGGTTTAGGTTAGGATTAGGTTAGGGTAAGGGTTAGGGATAGGGTTAGGTTTAGGGATAAGGTTAGGGTTAGGGTTAGGTAGGGTTAGGGTTAGGGTTAGGGGTAGGGTTAGGTTAAGCTAAGGGTTAGGGTTAGGGTTATGGTTAGGGTTAAGTTTAGGTTAGGGTTAGGGTAAGGGTTAGGTTTAGAGTTAGGATTAGGGATAGAGTTAGGGTAAGGGTAAGTTTTAGGGTTAGGGTTAGGGTTAGAGTAAGGGTTAGGGTTAGGTTTAGCGTTGGAGTTAAGGTTAGGGTTCGGTTAGGGTAAGGGTAAGGGTTAGGGTTAGGGTTAGGGTTAGCATTAGGGTAAGGGTAAGTGTTAGGGTTAGGGTTAGGTAAGAGTCAGGGTTAGGGTTAGGGTTAAGGTAGGTTTAGGGTAAGGGTTAGGGTAAGGGTTGAGGTAATGGTAAGTTTTAGGGTTAGGTTTAGGGTTAGGGTTAGGGTAAGTGTAAGGTTTAGGGTTAGGTTTAGGATTAGGGTTAGGGTAAGGGTAAGGGGTAGGGTTACTGTTAGATTATTGTTAGGTTTAGTGTTAGGGTTAGGTTTAGGGTTAGATTAGGGTTAGGATTAGAGTATGGTAAGTGTTAGGGTTAGGGTTAGGGTTAGGATAAGGGTTAGGGATAGGGTTAGGATTAGGTTCAGGGTAAACGGTAAGTGTTAGGGTTAGGGTTAGGGTTAGTGTCAGTATAAGGGTAAGGGTTAGGGTTAGGGTTAGGTTCCGGTGTTAGGGTTAGGTTAGGTTAGGGTTAGGGTTAGGGTTAGTGTTAGGGTTATGGTTAGGGTAAGGGTTAGGGTTAGGTTTAGTGTAAGGGTAAGGTTCAGGGTTAGGGTTGGGGTTAGGGTTAGGTTTAGGGTAAGGTAAGGGTAAGGGTTAGGGTTAGGGTTAGGTTTAGGTTTGGGTTATGGTAAGGGTAAGGGTTAGGGTTACTGTTAGGATTAGGGTTTATGTTAGAGTTAGGGTAGATTTAGGGTTATGGTTAGGGTTAGGATTATGGTATGGTAGGTGTTAGGGTTAGGGTTTAGAGTTAGGGTTAGGGTAAGGGTGTAGGGTTAGGGTTAGGTTTAGGTTTAGGGTAACGGTCAGTGTTAGGGTTAGGGTTAGGGTTAGTGTTAGGGTAAGGGTAAGGGTTAGGGTTAGGGTTAGGGTTCGGGTTAGTGTTAGGGTGTTATGGTTAGAGTTAGATTTAGGGTTAGGTTTATGGTAAGAGTTAAGAATTATTCTTAGGGTTAGGTTAGTGTTAGGTTTAGGGTTAGGGTTAGGGTTAGGGTAAGGGTAAGGGTTAGGGATAGTGTTAGGGTTAGGGTTAAGGTTTGGGTTAGTTTTAGGGTTAGGGATAGGTTTAGGGTTAGGGTTAGGGTAAGGGTAAGGGTTAGGTTTAGGTTAGGGTTAAGTGTCAAGTTTAGGGTTAGGGTTAGGGTTAGGGTAAGTGTTAGGTTAGGGTTAGGGTAAGGGTTGGTTAGGGTTAGGATTAGGGTTAGAGTTAGGGTTAGGTTTTAGGGTAAGGTTAAGGGGTAGGGTTAGTGTTAGGGTTAAGGTTAGGTTTAGGGTTAGCGTTAGGGTAAGGGTAAGGGTTAGGGTTAGGGTTATGGTAAGAGTAAGGGTTAAGGTTAGTGTTAGGGTTATGGTTAGGGTAAGGATTAGGGTTAGGTTTAGTGTAAGGGTAAGGTTCGGGGTTAGGGTTGGGGTTAGGGTTAGGGTTATGGTAAGGGTAAGGGTAAGGGTAAGGGATAGGGTTAGGGTTATGTTTAGGATTAGGGTAAGGGTAAGGGTTAGGGTTAGAGTTAGGGTTAGGGTAAGGGTTAGGGTTATGGTTAGGGGGAGGGTTATGGTAAGGATAAGTGTTAGGGTTAGGTTTAGGGTTAGTGTTATTGTTAGGATAAGGGCAAGTGTTAGCTAAGGTTTAGGGTTAGGGTTTGGGGTTAGGGTTAGGGGTAGGTTTAGAGTTAGGTTTAGCGTTAGGTTTAGGGTAAGGGTAAAGTTTAGGGTTAGGGTTAGGGTTAGTGTTAGGTTTAGGGTTAGGATTAGGGTTAGGGTAAGGGTTAGGGATAGGGTTAGGTTTAGGGATAAGGTTAGGGTTAGGGTTAGGTTAGGGTTAGGGTTAGGGTTAGGGGTAGGGTTAGGTTAAAGCTAAGGGTTAGGGTTAGGGTTATGGTTAGGGTTAAGTTTAGGGTTAGGGTTAGGGTAAGGGTTAGGTTTAGAGTTAGGATTAGGGATAGAGTTAGGGTAAGGGTAAGTTTTAGGGTTAGGGTTAGGGTTAGAGTAAGGGTTAGGGTTAGGTTTAGCGTTGGAGTTAAGGTTAGGGTTCGGTTAGGGTAAGGGTAAGGGTTAGGGTTAGGGTTAGGGTTAGCATTAGGGTAAGGGTAAGTGTTAGGGTTAGGGTTAAGGTAAGAGTCAGGGTTAGGGTTAGGGTTAAGGTTAGGTTTAGGGTAAGGGTTAGGGTTAGGGTTGAGGTAATGGTAAGTTTTAGGGTTAGGTTTAGGGTTAGGGTTAGGGTAAGTGTAAGGTTTAGGGTTAGGTTTAGTATTAGGGTTAGGGTAAGGGTAAGGGGTAGGGTTACTGTTAGGATTATTGTTAGGTTTAGTGTTAGGGTTAGGTTTAGGGTTAGGATTAGGGTTAGGATTAGAGTATGGGTAAGTGTTAGGCTTAGGGTTAGGGTTAGGGTTAGGATAAGGGTTAGGGATAGGGTTAGGATTAGGTTTAGGGTAACGGTAAGTGTTAGGGTTAGGGTTAGGGTTAGTGTCAGTATAAGGGTAAGGGTTAGGGTTAGGGTTAGGTTCCGGTGTTAGGGTTAGGGTTAGGTTTAGGGTTAGGGTTAGGGTTAGTGTTAGGGTTATGGTTAGGGTAAGGGTTAGGGTTAGGTTTAGTGTAAGGGTAAGGTTCAGGGTTAGGGTTGGGGTTAGGGTTAGGTTTAGGGTAAGAGTAAGGGTAAGGGTAAGGGTTAGGGTTAGGGTTAGGGTTATTTTTAGGATTAGGGTTAGTGTAAGGGTTAGGGTTAGAGTTAGGGTTAGGGTAAGGGTTAGGGTTATGGTTAGGGGGAGGGTTAGGGTAAGGATAACTGTTTGGGTTAGGGTTAGGGTTAGGGTAAGGTTTAGGTTAGGGTTAGGTTTATGGTAAGGGTTAGAGTTAGGTTTAGGTTTAGGGTTCGGGGTTAGGGTTAGGGTTAGAGTTAGGTTTAGCTTTAGGGTTAGGGTAAGGGTAAGGGTGAGGGTTAGTGTTAGGGTTAGGGTTAGGTTTAGGGTTAGGGTTAGGGTAAGGGTGAGGGTTAGAGTTAGGGTTAAGGTTAGGGTTAGGGTTAAGGTTAGGGTTAGGGTTAGGGTTAGGGTAAGTGTAAGGTTTTCGGTTAGGGTTAGGGTTAGCGTTACGGTTAAGGTTAGGGTTAGTGTTTGGCTTAGGGTTAGGGTAAGGGTTAGGTTAGGGTTAGGGTAAGGGTTAGGGTTAGGGTTCGGTTAAGTTTAGAGTTAGGTTAGGGTAAGGGTAATGGTTAGGGTTAGGGTTAGGGTTTGAGTTAGATAAAGGGTTAGGGTTAGGGGTTAGGGTTATGGTTAGGGTTAGGGTTAGGGTAATGGTTACCGTTAGGTTAAGGGTAAGTGTTATTGTTAGGATTAGCGTTAGGGTTAGGTTTAGGGTTAGGGTATGGGTAAAGGTTAGTGTTAGGGTTAGGGTTAGGTTTAGGGTTGGGTTTAAGGTTAGGGTTCCAGTTAGGGTAAGGGTAAGGGTTAGGGTTAGGGTTAGTGTTAGCGTTAGGGTAAGGGTAAGTGTTAGGTTTAGGGTTAGGTTAAGGTAAAGGTTAGGGTAAGGGTTAAGGTTAGGTTTAGGGTAAGGGTTAGAGTTAGGGTTAGGGTAAGGTTAAGGTTTAGGGTTAGGGTTAGGGTAAGGGTTAGGGTTAGGATTAGGCTAAGGGTTAGGTTTAGGGTTGGGGTAAGGGTAAGGTTTAGGGTTAGGGTTAGGTTTAGGGTTAGGGTAAGGGTTAGGGTTAGGGTTAGGGTAAAATTTAGGGTTAGGGTTAGGGTTAGGGTAAGTGTAAGGGTAAGGGTTAGGGTTAGGGTTAAGTTTGAGATTAGGGTTAGGGTTAGAGTAAGGTTAGGGTTAGGGTTAAGGTTGGGTTAGGGTTAAGGTAAGAGTAAGGGTTAGGAAAAGGTGGGGATTACGGTTAGTGATAAGGTTGAGGTTAGGTTTAGGGTTAGGGTTAGGGTAAGGGTTAGGGTTATGGTTAGGGTTAAGGAAAGGGTAAGTGTAAGGTTTAGGGTTAAAGTTAGAGTTAGAATAAGGATTAGGGTTAGGGTTAGGGTAAGAGTAAGAGTTATTGTTAGCGTTAGTGTTAGGGCTAGGGTTAGGGTCAGATTTATTGTTGGGGTTAAGTTTAGTGTTAGGGTAAGGGTTACTGTTAGGGTTAGGTTTAGGTTTAGGTTTACGGTTAGGGTTAGGGTTAGGGTAGGGTAAGGATATTTGTTAGGGTTAGGGTTAGGGTTAGCGTTAAGGTAAGGGTAAGGGTAGGGGTTAGGGTTATGTTTAGGCTTAAAGTAAGGTTAAGGGTTACGTTTAGGGTTAGGGTTAGGTTTAGGGTAAGGGTTAGGGTTCTGTTTAGGGTAAGTGTAAGTTTTAGGGTTAGGGTTAGGTTATGGTTAGGGTAAGGGTAAGGGTTAGCGTTAGGGTTATGGTTAGGTTTAGGGTTAGGGTAAGGGTAAGGGTTATGGTTAGGGTTAGGTTTAGGGTTGGGGTAAGGGTAAGGGTTAGGGTTAGGGTTAGGGTTAGTGTTAGGGTCAGGTTTACAGTTAGGGTTAGGGTAAGCTTAAGGTTTAGGGTTAGGGTTAGGGTTAGAGTTACATAAAGTGTAAGGTTTAGGGTTAGGGTTAGGGTAATTGTTAGGGTTAGGGTAGGGGTTAGGGTAAGGGTTAGGGTTGTGGTTAGGGTTCGGTTTAGGGAAAGGTTTAAGGTTAGTGTTAGTGTAAGGTTACGGATTAGGGTTAGGGTTAGGTGTTAGAGTAAGGGTTAGGGTTAGGGTTAGGTCTAGGGTTTGGGTTACAGTAAGGTTTAGGGTTAGGGATAGGGTTAGGGTTAGGTTTAGGGTTAGGGTTAGTGTATGGGTAAGTGTTAGGGTTAGGGTTAAATTTAGGGTTAGGGTTAGGGTAAGGGTCAGGGTTAGGTTAGGGTTAGGGTTAGGGTTAGGGTAAGGGTTAGGGTTAGGTTTAGGGTTAGGGTTTAGGTTAGGGTTAGGGTAAGGGTTAGGATTAGGGTTAGGGTAATGTTAGTGTTAGGTTTAGGGTTATGGTTAGGGTTAGGGAAAGTGTTAGGGTAAGGTTTAGGGTTAGGGTTAGGTTTAGGCTTGGGGTTAAGTTTAGGTTTGGGGTTAGGGTAAGGGTAAGGGTTAGGGTTAGGGTTAGGGTTAGGGTAAGTGTTAGAGTTAGGGTTACGGTTAGGGTAAGGGTAAGGGTTAGGGTTAGGGTTAGGTTTATGGGTTAGGGTTAGGGTTAGGGTTAGGGTTATGTTTAGGATTAGGGTAAGTGTAAGGGTTAGGGTTAGAGTTAGGGTAAGGTAAGAGTTAGAGTTATGGTTAGGGGGAGGTTTAGGGTAAGAATAAGTGTTTGGGTTAGGGTTAGGGATAGGGTTAGGGTAAGGGTAAGGGTTAGGGTTAGGTTAGGGTTAGGGTTAGGCTTACGGGTTAGGGTTAAGGTTAGGATAAGGGTTAGCGTAAAGGTAATGGTTAGGGTTAGTGTTAGGGTCAGTATTAGCTTTAGGGTTAGGGTTAGGATAAGGGTAATGGTTAGGGATAAGGTTAGGGTTAGGTTAAGGTTAGGGTTAGGGTTAGGGTTCGGGTTAGGTTTAGGGTTAGGGTTAGGTTAAGGGTAAGGTTTTGGGTTAGGGTTAGGGGTAGCGTTATGGTTAAGGTTAGGGTTAGGCTTAGGCTTAGGGTTAGTGTAAGGGATAGGGTTAGGGTTCGTATTAGGTTTAGAGTTAAGTTAGGGTAAGGGTAATGTTTAGGGATAGGGTTAGGTTTTGAGTTAGGTTAAGGGTTAGGGTTAGGGATTAGGGTTATGGTTATGGTTAGGGTTAGAGTTAGGGTTAGGGTAATGGTTACGGTTAGGTTAAGGGTAAGTGTTAGGGTTAGGATTAGCGTTAGGGTTAGGTTTAGGGTTAGGGTAAGGTTAAAGGTTAGTGTTAGGGTTAGGGTTAGGTATAGGGTTGGGTTTAAGGTTAGGGTTACGGTTAGGGTAAGGGTAAGGTTGAGGGTTAGGGTTAGTGTTGGCTTTAGGGTAAGGGTAAGTGTTAGGTTTAGGGTTAGGTTAAGGTTAGGGTTAGGGTTAGGGTTAAAGTTAGGTTTAGGGTAAGGGTTAGGGTTACGGTTAGGGTAAGGGTATGTGTTAGGTTTAGGGTTAGGGTTAAGTTTAGGGTTAGGATTAGCGTAAGGGTAAAGGTAAGAGTTAGGGTTAGGATTAGGGTTAAGATAAGGGTAAGGGTTAGGGTTAGGGTTAGGGTAAGGGTAAGGGTTAGGGTTAGGGTAAGGGTAAGGGTACGGGTTAGGGTTAGGGTTAGGGTTAGGGTTAAATTTGAGTTTAGGGTTAGGGTTTGAGTAAGGTTAGGGTTAGGGTTAGGGTTAGGTTAGGGTTTGGGTAAGGGTAAGGGTTAGGAAAAGGTGAGGATTAGGGTTAGGGATAAGGTTGAGGTTAGGGTTAGGGTTAGGGTTAGGGTAAGGGTTAGGGTTATGGTTAGGGTTAAGGAAAGGGTAAATGTAAGGTTTAGGGTTAAGGTTAGGGTTAGAGTTAGGATTAGGGTTAGGGTTAGGGTAAGAGTAAGATTTATTGTTAGGGTTAGGGTTAGTGTTAGGGTTAGGGTTAGGGTGAGATTTAGTGTTGGGTTTAAGGTTAGTGTTAGGGTAAGGCTTACCGTTAGGGTTAGGGTTAGGTTTAGGGTTATGGTTAGGGTTAGGGTTAGGGTAGGGTAAGGATATTTGTTAGGGTTAGGGTTAGCGTTAGCGTTAGGGTAAGGGTAGGGGTTAGGGTTACGTTTAGGGTTAAGGTAAGGGTAAGGGTTAGGTTTAGAGTTAGGGTTAGTTTTAGCGTAAGAATTAGGGTTCTGTTTAGGGTAAGTGTAAGTTTTAGGGTTAGGGTTAGGGTAAGGGTTAGCGTTAGGGTTATGTTTAGGTTTAGGGTTAGGTTAAGGGTAAGGCTTAGGGTTAGGTTTAGGGTAAGGATTAGGGTTATGGTTAGGGTAGGGGTTAGCGTAAGGGTAAGGGTTATGGTTAGGGTTAGGTTTAGAGTTAGTGTAAGGGTAAGGGTTAGGGTTAGTGTTAGGGTTAGTGTTAGGGTCAGGTTTACACTTAGGGTTAGGGTAAGCTTAAGGGTTAGGGTTAGGGTTAGGGTTAGAGTTACATAAAGTGTAAGGGTTAGGGTTAGGGTTAGGGTAAGGGTAAGGGTTAGGGTTAGGGTTAGGGTTAGGGTTTGTGTTAGGGGTTAGGTTTAGGGTTTGTGTTAGGGTTACGTTTAGGGTAAGGGTAAGGTTAGGGTTAGGGTCAGGGTTAGGGTTAGGGTATGGGTAAGTGTTAGGGTTAGGGTTAGGGTAAGCGTTAGGGTAAGGGTTAGGTTTAGGGTTAGGGTAAGGGTTGGGTTTAGGGTTAGGGTAGGGGTAAGGGTTAGGGTTAGGGGAATGGTTAGGGTTAAGTTTAGGTTTAGGGTTTAGGGTTAGGGTTAGGGTTAGGGTTAGGGTTAGTCTTAGGATTTGGATTAGGGTTAGGGTTAGCGTTAGGAAAATGGTAAAGGTTAGGGCTAGGGTTAGGGTTAGGGTTTAGGGTTAGGGTTAGTGTTAGGGTTAGGCGTTAGGGTTAGTGTTAGGGTTAGGTTTAGGGTTAGGGTTAGTGTTAGGGTTAGGGGTTAGGGTTAGTGTTAGGGTTAGGGTAAGGGTAAGGTTTAGGGTTAGGGTTAAGGTTAGGGTATAGGGTTAGGGTTAGGGTTTTGGTAAGGGATAGGGTTAGTGTTAGGGTAAGGGTTAGGGTTAGGTTTGGGTTACTGTTAGGGTTAGGTAAGGGTTAGGTTTAGGGTTAGGTTTAGGGTAAGGCTTAGGGTTAGGGTTACGGTAAGGATTGGGGTTATGGTTAGGGTTAGGTTTAAGGGAAAAGTTATTGCTAGTGTTTGGGTTAGGGTTAGGATAAGGGTAAGTCTTTGGGTTAGGGGTAGGGTTAGTGTTAGGGTAATGGTAAGGGTTAGGGTTAGGGTTAGGGTTAGGTTTAGGGTTAGGGTTAGGGTAAGAGTAAGGTTTAGGGTCAGTGTAAGGGTTAGGGTTAGAGTTAGGGTAAGGGTAAGTGTTAGGGTTAGGGTTAGGGTAAGGGAAAGGGTTAGTTTTAGAGTTAGGGTTAGTTTTAGGGTTAGGGTTAGGGTTAGGATAAGGATAAAGGTAGGGTTAAGGTTAGTGTTAGGGTGAAGTTTAGGGTTAGGGTTAGGGTTAAGTTTAGGGTTTGGTTTAGGCTTAGGTTTAGGGTTAGGGTTAGAGGTTAGAGTTAGGGTTAGGGTTATAGTTAGGGTTAGGGTAAAGGTAAGGGTTAGGGTTAGGGTTAGGGGTTATGGTCAGGGTTAGGGTTAGGGTAAGGTTAGTGTTAGGGTCAGGGTTAGGGATAGTTTAAGAGTAAGTGTTAGGTTTAGGTTAGGGTTAGAGTAAGGGTACGGGTTAGGGTTAGGGTTAGGGTAAGGGTTAGGGTTAGGGTTAGGGTAAAGGTAAGTGTTAGGGTTATGTTTAGGGTTAGGTTTAGTGAAAGGGTTAGGGTTGGGTTAGGTTTAGGGTTAGGGTACGGTTTAGGGTTACAGTTAGGGTTAAGTTTAGGTTTAGGGTTAGGGGTAGGGTTTGGATTAGGGTTAGGTTTAGGTTTAGTGTTAGGGTTAGGGTAAGGGTAAGGGTTAGGTTTAGGTTTAGGGTTTAATTTAGGGTTAGGGTTTGGATTAGGGTTAGGGTTAGGTTTAGGGAAATGATAAGGGTTAGGGTTAGGGCTAGGGTTAGGTTTAGGGGTAAATGTTAGGGTTAGGGTTAGGGTTAGGGTTAGGGTAAGGGTGAGTTTTACGGTTAGGGGTTAGAGTTAGGGTTAGGGTTAGGGTTAGGGATAGGGTTAAGGTTAGGGTAAGGGTTAGGTTTCAGGTTAGGGTTAGGTTTACGGTTAGGGTTAGGGTTAGGTTTAATGTAAGGTTAAGGTTTAGGGTTAGGGTTAGGGTTTGGTTTAGGGTAAGGGTAAGGTTTAGGGGTAGGGTTAGGGTTAGGGTAAGGGTAAAGTTTAGGGTTAGGGTTAGGGTTAAGGTTAGGCTTAGGGTTAGGGTTAGGGTAAGGAGAATTGTTGGGGTTAGGGTTAGGGTTAGGGTTAGGGTGAGGGTTAGGGTTAGAGTTATGGGTTAGGTTTCAGGTTAGGGTTGGGGTTAGGGTTAGGGTTAGGGTTAGGTTTAGGGTTAGGTTTAGGGTTAGGGTTAGGGTTAGGGTATGGGTAAGTGTTAGGGTTAGGGTGAGGGTTAGGGGTAGGATAAGGGTAAGTGTTAGGGTTTGGATTAGGTTAAGGGATAGGGGTTAGGGTTAGGGTTAGGGTTAGCGTAAAGGTAAGGGTTAGGGTTAGGGTTACGGTTAGGTTAAGTTTAGGGTTAGGGCTAGGCTTAGGTTTAGGGTTAGGGTAAGGGTTAGGGTTAGGGTTTGTGTTAGGGGTTAGAGTTAGGGTTTGGGTTAGGGTTAGGGTTAGGGTTAGGGTTAGGGTTAGTGTTACGATTAGGTTAGGGGAAGGTTAGGGTTAGGGTCAGGGTTAGGGATAGGGTATGGGTAAGTGTTAGGGTTAGGGTTAGGGTTAGGGTAAGGGTTAAGGTTAGGGTTAGGGTAAGGGTAAGTGTTAGGGATAGGTTTAGGGTTAGGGTTAGGGTTAGGGTAAGGGTTGGTGTTAGGGTTAGCGTAGGGGTAAGTGTTAGGGTTAGGGTTAGGTTAGGGTTAAGTTTAGGTTTAGGATTTCAGTTAGGGTTAGGATTAGGGTTAGGTTTAGGTTTAGGGTTAGGGTTAGTGTTAGGGTAAGGGTTAGGGTATGTGTAAGTGTTAGGGTTAGGGTTAGGTTTAAGGTTAGGGTTAGGTTTTGGGTTAGGGTTAGGGTTAGGGTTAGGGAAATGGTAAGGGTTAGGGTTAGGGCTAGGGTTAGGGTTAGGGTTAGGGTTTAGGGTTAGGGTTAGGGGTTAGCTTTAGGGTAAGGGTAACTGTTAGGTTTAGGGTTTGGGTTAAGGTTAGGTTTAGGGTTAGGGTTAGGGTAAGGATAAGCTTTAGTGTTAGGGTTAGGGTTAGTGTGAGGGTTAGGGTTAGGGTTAGGGGTTAGGGTTCGGTTTAGGGTTAGGGTTAGTGTAAGGGTTAGAGTTAGGGTTAGGGTAATGGTTATTGTTAGGGTTAGGGTAAGGGTAAGAGTTAGGGTTAGTGTTAGCGTTAGGGTTAGGGGTTAGGGTTAGGGTTAGTTTTAGGGTAAGTGTTAGGGTTAGGGTTAGGGTAAGGGTTAGGGTTAGGGTTAGGGTTAGGGGTTAGTGTTAGGGTTAGAGTTAGTTTTAGGGTAAGGGTTAGGGGTTAGGTTTAGGGTTAGGGTTAGTTTTAGGTTTAGGGTTAGTTTTAGGTTAGGGTTAGGGTTAGGGTTAGGGTAAGCGTAAGGGTAAGCTTCAGGGTTAGGGTTAGGGTTAGGCTTAGGGTTAGGGAAAGTGTAAGGGTTAATGTTAGGGTTCGGGAAAGGGAAAGGTTTAGGGTAAGGGTTAGGGTTAGGGTAAGGATTATGGTTTGGTTAGGGTTAGGATTAGCATTAAGGTTAGGGTTAGGGTTAGGGTAAGGGTAAGTGTTAGGGTTAGGGTTAGGGTTAGGGTAAGGATTATGGTTTGGTTAGGGTTAGGATTAGCATTAAGGTTAGGGTTAGGGTTAGGGTAAGGGTAAGTGTTAGGGTTAGGGTTAGGGTTAGGGTAAGGGTTAGGGATAAGGTTGAGGTTAGGGTTAGGGTTAGGTTAAGGGTTAGGGTTAGGGTTAGGGTTAGGGTTAGGTTTATGTTTAGGGTTAGGGTTAGTGTTAGGGTTAGGGTTAGGGTCAGATTTAGTGTTGGGGTTAAGATTAGTGTTAGGGTAAGGGTTACTGTTAGGGTTAGGGTTAGGTTTAGGGTTACGGTTAGGGTTAGGGTTAGGGGAGGGTAAGGATATTTATTAGGTTAGGGTTAGGGTTATGTTTAGGGTTAAAGTAAGGTTAAGGGTTACGTTTAGGGTTAGGGTTAGGTTTAGGGTAAGGGTTAGGGTTCTGTTTAGGGTAAGTGTAAGTTTTAGGGTTAGGGTTAGGTTACGATTAGGGTAAGGGTAAGGGTTAGGGTTAGGGTTAGGGTAAGGATTAGGGTTATGGTTAGGGTAGGGTTTAGCGTAAGCGTAGGGGTTATGGTTAGGGTTAGGTTTAGGTTAGGGTAAGGGTAAGGGTTAGGGTTAGGTTACGGTTAGTGTTAGGGTCATGTTTACATTTAGGGTTAGGGTAAGCTTAAGGGTTAGGGTTAGAGTTACATAAAGTGTAAGGGTTAGGGTTAGGGTTAGGGTAATTGTTAGGGTTTGGGTAGGGGTTAGGGTAAGGGTCAGGGTTAGGGTTAGGTTTAGGGTTGGGGTTAGGATAAGGTTTAAGGTTAATGTTATTGTAAGGTTACGGGTTAGGGTTACGGTTAGGGTTAGGTGATAGGGTAAGGGTTAGGGTTAGGGTTAGGTTCAGGGTTAGCGATAGGGTTAGGGTTAGGTTTAGGGTTAGGGTTAATATATGGGTAAGGGTTATGGTTAGGGTTAAGGTTAGGGTTAGGTTTAGGGTAAGGGTAAGGGTTAGATTAGGGTTAGGGTTAGGGTTAGGGTTAGGGTAAGGGTTAGGGTTAGGTTTAGGGTTAGGTTTAGGGATAGGGTTAGGGTAAGGGTTAGGATTAGGGTTAGGGTAAGGTTAGTGTTAGGTTTAGGGTTAGGGTTAGGGTTAGGGAAAGTGTTAGGGTAAGGGTTAGGGTTAGGGTTACGTTTAGGGTTGGGGTTAAGTTTAGGGTGGGGGTTAAGTTAAGGGTAAGGGTTAGGGTTAGGGTTAGGGTTAGGCTTAGGGTAAGTGTTAGAGTTAGGGTTAGGGTTAGGGAAAGGGTAAGAGTAAGGGTTAGGGTTAGGGTTAGGTTTACGGGATAGGGTTAGGATTTGGGTTAGGGTTAGGTTTAGGGTTAGGGTAAGTGTAAGGGTTTGGGTTAGGTTTAGGGTTAGGTTTAGGGTTAAGGTTAAGGTTAGGTTTAGGGATAGGGTTAGGAAGGATAAGGGTGAGGGTTAGGGGTAGGGTTAGGGTAAGGGTAAGGGTTAGGGTTAGGGTAAGTGTAAGGGTCACTGTTATGGTTAGATTTACTGTTAGGGTTAAGGGTTAGGTTTATTGTTATGTTTAGGGTTAGTGTTAGGGTTAGGTTTAGTGTTAGTGTAAGGGTAAGGGTTAGGTTTAGGTTTAGGGTTAGGGTTAGGTTTAGGGTTAAGGTTAGCGTAAGGGTAAGGGTTAGGTTTACGGTAAGGGTTAGGGTAAGGATTAGTGTTAGGGTTAGGGTTAGGGTAAGGTTAAGGGTTAGGGTTAGGGTTAGGGTTAGGTAAAGGGTAATGGTTAGGGTTAGGTTTAGGGTTAGGGTGAGGATTAGCGTTAGGGTTAGGGTTAGCATTAAGGTTAGTGTTAGAGTAAGGGTAATGGTTAGGGTTAGCGTTAGCATTATGGTTAGGTTTAGGGGATAGGGTTATGGTTAGGTTTAGGGTTAGGGTTAGGGTAAGGGTAATGGTTAGGGTTAGGGTTAGGGTTAGTGTAAGGGTAAGGGTTAGGGTTATAGTTAGGGTTAGTGTTAAGGTTAAGTTTTGGGTTAGGGTTAGGATTAGGGTTTGGGTTAGGGTTAGGTTTAGGGTAAGGGTTAGGGTTAGGGTTAGGGTAAGCGTAAGGGTTAGGGTTAGGGTTAAGTTTAGGCTTAGGGTTAGGATTAGGGTTTGGGTTAGGGTTAGGTTTAGGGTAATGGTAAGGTTTAGGATTAGGGTTCGAGTTAGGGTTAAGGTTAGGCTTAGGGTTAAGGTTGAGGTTAAGGTTAGGATTAGGGTTAGGTTAAGGGTTAAGGTTAGGTTTAGGGTAAGGGTTAGGGTTAGGATTAGGGTTAGGGTTAGGGATAAGGTTGATGTTAGGGTTAGGGTTAGGGTTAGTGTAAGGGTTAGAGTTAGGGTTAGGGTAAGGATTAGATTTATGGTTAGGGTTAGGGTTAGGGTAAGGGTAAGGGTTAGGGTTAGGTTTAGGGTTAGGTTTAGGGTAAGAGTTAGGGTTAGGATTAGGGTTAAGGTTAGGGTTAGGGTAAGAGTAAGGGTTAGGGTTAAGGGTAGGGTTAGGATAAGGTTTAGGGTTAGTCTTAGTGTTAGGGAAAGGGTAAGGGTTAGGTTTAGGGTTAGGGTTAGGATTGGGGTTACAGTTAGGGTTAGGGTTTGTGTAAGGTTTAGGGTTAAGATTAGGGATAGGGTTATAGTTAGGGTTAGGTTTAAGGTTAGGATTATGGTGAAGGTAAGGGTTAGGTTTAGGTTTAGGGTTAGGGTAAGGGTTAGGGATAGGGTTGGGGTAAAGGTTAGGGTTAGGGTTGGGGTAAGGGTAAGGGTTAGGGTTAGGGCTAGGGTTAGGGTTAGGGTTAGGGTAAGGGTAAGGGTTAGGGTTAGGGTAAGGGTAAGGGTAAGGTTTAGGGTTAGGGTTGGGGTTAAGGTTGAGGTTAGGTTTAGGGTTAAAGTAAGCGTTAGGGTTAGGGTTAGGGTTAGGGTTAGGGTAAGGCTAAGGGTTAGGGTAAGGGTTAGGGTTAGGTTTAGCTATAAGGTTGAGGTTAGGGTTAGGGTTAGGGTTAGGGTAAGCGTTAGGGTTATGTTTAGGGTTAAGGTAAGGGTAAGTGTAAGGTTTAGGGTTAAGGTTAGTGTTAGAGTTAGGTTTAGGGTTCGGATTAGGGTTACGGTAAGTGAAAGGTTTAGGGTTAAGGTTAGATTTAGGGTTAGGGTTAGGGTAAGTGTAAGGGTTATGGTTAGGGTTAAGATAAGGATAAGTGTAAGATTTAGGGTTAAGGTTAGGGTTAGAGTTAGGTTTAGGGTTAGGGTTAGGGTTAGGGTAAGGGAAAGGGTTAGGATTAGGTTTAGGTTTAGGATTAGGGTTAGGGTAAGGGTAAGGGTTAGGGTTAGGCTTAGGGTTAGGTTTAGGGTTAGGGTTAGGATAAGTGTAAGGGTTAGGGTTAGGTTTAGGTTTAGGTTTAGGCTTAGGGTTAGGGTTAGTGTCAGGGTCAGGTTTAGAGTTACGGTTAGGGTAAGGGTAAGGGTTAGGGTTAGAGTTAGAGTTACATAAAGTGTAAGGGTTAGGGTGAGGGTTAGTGTTAGGGTAAGGATTAGGCTTAGGGTTAGGGTTAGGGTAAGGGTTAGGATTAGGGTTAGGGTTAGCATTAAGGTTAGGGTTATTTTAAGGGTAAAGGTTAGGTTAGGGTTAGGTTTACGTTTAGGGTTAGGGGTTAGGGTTAAGATTACGTTGAAGGTTAGAGTTAGGGTTAGGGTTAAGGTAAGGGTTAGGGTTAGGGTTAGGTTTAGGTTAGTATTAGGGTAAGGGTTAGGGTTACGTTTAGGGTTAAGGTAAGGGTTAGGGTTAGGGTTAGGGTTAGGTTTAGGTTTAGGGTTAGTGTTAGAGTAAGGGTTAGGGGTTAGGGATAGGGTTAGGGTTAGGTTTAGGGTTAGTGTTAGGGTATTGGTAAGGGTTAAGGTTAGGGTTAGGGTTAGGGTTAAGGTTAGGGTTAGGGTTAGGGTAAGGGTAAGGGTTAGGATAGGGTTAGGGTTGGGGTTAGGTTAAGGGTTAGGGTTAGGTTTAGGTTTAGGGTTAGGGTTAGGGTAAGGGCAAGTGTTAGGATAAGGGTTAGGGTTAGGGTTAGGTTTAGGGTTGTGGTTATGTTTAGGGTTGGGGTTAGGCAAAGTGTAAGGGTTAGGGTTAGTGTTAGGGTTAGGGTAAGTGTTAGGGTTAGGGTTAGGTTTAGGGCAAGGGTAAGGGTTAGGGTTAGGGTTAGGGTTTTGGGTTAGGG
Organism: Megascapheus bottae; assembly: GCF_031878675.1. Lineage (NCBI taxonomy): Eukaryota > Metazoa > Chordata > Mammalia > Rodentia > Geomyidae > Megascapheus > Megascapheus bottae. The sequence goes on along the minus strand of NW_028327704.1, from coordinate 27,550 downwards.
TTAGGGTTAGGGTTAGAGTTAGGTTTAGGTTAGGGTTAGGGTAAGTGTAAGGGTTTGTGTTAGGGTTAGGGTTAGGGTTAGGTTTAGGATTAGGTTTAGGAAAGGGCAACGGTTAGGGTAGGGCTGGGGTTAAGGTAAGGGTTAGGGTTAGGGTTAGGGTTAGGTAAGGGTTAGGGTTAGGGGTTAGGGTTTGGGCAAGTGTTAGGATAAGGGTTAGGGTTAGGGATAGGTTTAGGGTTGTGATTAAGTTTAGGGTTGGGGTTAGGGAAAGTGTAAGGGTTAGGGTTATTGTTATGGTTAGGGTAAGTGTTAGAGTTACGGTTAAGATTAGGGTAAGGGTAATGGTTAGGGTTAGGGTTTTGGGTTAGGGTTAGAATTAGGGTTAGGGTTAGGTTTAGTGTTAGGGTTAGGGTAAGGGAAAGGGTTTGTGTTAGGGTTAGGGTTAGGGTGAGGGTTAGGGTGAGGGTTAGGTTTAGGGTTAGGGTTAGGTAAGGTTAAAGGTTAGGGTTAGGGTTAGGGTTAGGGTAAGGGTTAGGGTTAGGGTTAGCGTCAGGTAAAGGTTAGGGTTAGGGGTTAGGGTTAGGGTAAGGGTTAGGGTTAGTGTTAGGGTTAGGGTTAGCTTAAGGGTTAGGGATTATGGTTAGTGTTAGGTGAAGAGTTAGGGTTAGGGTTAGGATTAGGTTAAGGGTATGTGTTAGGGTTAGGGTTAGTGTTAGGGTAAGGGTAAGGTTTAGGGTTAGGGTTAGGGTTAGGGTTAGGATAAGTGTTAGGTTTAGGGTTAGGGTTAGGGTGAGGGTGAGGGTTATGGTTATGGTTAGGGTTGGGGGTTAGGGTTAGGGTTAGGGTTAGGGTTAGGTTTAGGGTTAGTGTTAGGGTAAGGGTATGGGTTTGGGTTATAGTTAGTGTTAGGTTTAGGATTAGGGTTAGGGTTAGGTTTAGGGTTAGGGTTAGTTAAGGGTAAGGGTTAGGTTTAGGGTTAGGGTTAGGGTAAGGGTAAGGGTTAAGTTTAGGGTTGGGGTTAGGATTAGGGTTACGATTAGGGTTAGGGTTAGGGTAAGGATAAGGTTTAGGGTTAAGATTAGCCTTATTGTTAGCTTTAGAGTAAGGGTTAGGGTTAGGGTTAGGGTAAGGGTTAGGGTTAGGGTTAGGGCAATGGTAAGGTTTAGTGTTAGGGTAAGGGTAAGGATAAGGTTTAGGGTTAGGGGTAGGGTTAGGGTTAAGGTTGAGGTTAGGGTTAGGGTTAGAGTAAGGGTTAGGGTTAGGGTTAGGGTTAGGGTTAGGTTTAGGGTTTGGGTAAGGGTAAGGGTTAGGGTAAGCGTTAGGGTTAGGGTTAGCGATAAGGTTGAGGTTAGTGTTAGGGTTAGGGTAAGGATTAGGGTTAAGGTTAGGGTTAAGGTAAGGATAAGTGTAAGGTTTAGGGTTAAGGTTAGTGTTAGAGTTAGGTTTAGAGTTAGGGTTAGGGTTAGGGTAAGGGAAAGGGTTAGGGTTAGGGTTAGGGTTAGGGTGAGGGTAAGTGTAAGGGTTAGGGTTAGGGTTAGGGTTAGATTTAGTGTTGGGGTTAAGGTTAGTGTTAGGGTAAGGGTTAATATTAGGGTTAGAGTTAGGTTTAGCGTTAGGTTTAGGGTTACGGTTAGGGTTAGGGTAAGGGTAAGGGTTAGGGTTAGGGTTAGGGTTAAGATTGAGGTTAGGTTTAGGGTTTGAGTAAGGGTTGCGGTTATGGTTAGGGTAAGGGTTAGGGTTACGTTTAGGTGTTAGGGTTAGCGTGAGGGTTAGGGTTAGGGTTAGGGTTAGGGTTAGGGTAAGGGTAAGAGTTAGGGTTATGGTTAGGGTTAGGTTTAGGGTTAGGGTTAGGGTAAGGGTAAGTTTTAGTGTTAGGGTTAGGGTTAGGTTTAGGGTTAATGTTAGGGTAAGGTCCAGGTTTAGGGTTACGGTTAAGATTAGGGTTAGGGTTAGGGTTAGGGTATGGGTTATGGTTAGGGTTTAGAGTTATGGTTAGGTTTAGGTTAAGGGTTTGGGTAAGGGTGAGGGTTAGGTTTAGGGTTAGGGTAAGGGTAAGGGTAAGGGTTAGGGTTAGGTTTAGGGTTAAGATTGAGGTTAGGGTTAGGGTTAGGGTAGGTTAGGGTTAGGGTTAGGGTTAGAGTTAGGCTTAGGGTTAGGGGAAGGGGAAGGGTTAGGTTTAGGGTTAGGGTTAGGGTAAGGGTTAGGGTTAGGGGTTAGGGTTAGTGTTAGTGTTAGGATAAGGGTTAGGGTTAGGGTAAGATTAAGTGTTAGGTTTAGGGTTAGAATTAGGGTTAGGGTAACGGTTAGGGTTAGGATTAGGTTTAGGTGTTACGGTTAGGGTTAGGGTTAGGGTTAGGCTTAGGTTAGGTTTAGGGTTACGATAAGGGTAAGGGTAAGGGTTAGGGTTATGGTTAGGGTTGGGGTTAGTTTTAGGGATAGGGATAGGATAACGTAAGGGTTAGGGTTAGGGTTAGTGTTAGGGTTAGGGTTAAGGTAAGGTTTAGGGTTAGGGTTAGGTTTAGTCTTAGGGTTAGGGTAAGGGTAAGGGTTAGGGTTAGAGTTAGTGTTAGGGTTAGGTTTAGGGTTAGGGTTAGGGTAACGGAAGGGTTAGGGTTAGGGTTAAGGTTAGGTTTAGTCTTAGGGTTAGGTTTAGGGTTAGGGTTAGCGTAAGGGTATGGGTTAAGGTTATGGTTAGGGTTAAGGTTAGTGTTAGGGTTAGGGTTAGGGTTAGGGGTTAGGGTTAGTTTTAGGGTTAGGTGATGGGTTAGGTTTAGAATAAGCGTTAGGGTTATGGGAAGGGTAAGTGTAAGGGTTAGGGTTCGGGTTAGGGTTAGGGTTAGGGTTAGGTTTAAGTTTGGGTTTAAGTTTAGGATTAGGGTTAGGGTAAGAGTAAGGGTTAGGGTTAGGGTAGGGTTAGGGTAAGTGTTAGGGTTAGTGTTAGGGTTAGGGTTAGGTTAAGGGAAAGGGTTAGGGTTAGGGTTAGGATTAGGATTAAGGTTAGGGTTTGGTTTAGGGTTACGGATAGGGTAAGGGTTAGGGTTAGGTTAGGGTAAGTGTTAGGGTTAGGTTAAGTGTAAGGGTTAGGTTTAGGGTTAGGGTTAGGGTTAAGGTTAGGGTTAGGGGTAGGGTTGGGTTTAGGTTTAGGGTTAGGGTTATGGTTAGGATAAGGGTTACAGTTAGGGTACGTGTAAGTGTTAGGGTTAGAGTTAGGGTTATGGTTAGGATAAGGGTTAGGGTTAGGGTTAGGGTTAGGTGTTAGGGTAAGGGTTAGGGTTAGGGTTAGGGTTAGGGTTAGGATTAGGGTAAGGGTAAGGGTTAGGGTTAGCATTAGGGTTAGATTTAGGGTTTGGGTTAGGGTAAGTTTAAGGGTTAGGTTTAGGGTTAGGGTTAGGGTTAAGGCTAGGGTTAGGGGTAGGGTTGGGTTTACGTTTAGGGTTAGGGTTAGGGTAAGGGTTAGGGTTAGGGTTAGGGTTAGGTGTTAGGGTAAGGGTTAGGGTTATGGTTAAGGTTAGGGTAAGGGTAAGGGTTAGGGTTAGCTTTAGAATTAGTTTTAGGGTTAGGGTAAGGGTAAGGGTTAGTTTAGGGTTAAGGTTAGGGTTAGTGGTAGGGTTGGGGTTAGCTTTAGGGTTAGGGTTAGGGTAAGAGTACGGGTTTGGGGTAGGGTAACGGTTAGGGAAAAGGGAAGGTTTAGGGTTAGGTTTAACCTTATGGTAAGGATTAGGGTTAGGGTTAGGGTTAGGGTTAGCGTTAAGGTTACGGTTAGGGTTAGGGTAAGGGTAAGGGTTAGGGTTAGGGTTATGGTTAAAGTTAGGGGTTAGGGTTAGTGTTGATTTTAGGGTTAAGGTTAGGGTAAGGATAAGAGTTAGGGTTAGGGATAGGGTTAGGTTTAGGGTTAGGTTTAGGGTTAGGATTAGGGTTGGGGTTAGGGTTAGGGGAATTATTAGTGTTATGGTTATGGTTAAGGTTAGGGTTAGAGCTAGGATAAGGGTAAAGGTTAGGGTTAGGGCTAGGGTTACAGTAAGTGTTAGAGTTAGGGTTAGGGTTACAGTTAGAGTAAGGGTAAGGGTTAGGGTTAAGTTTAGGGTTAGGGTTAGCGTTAGGTTTATGGTTAGGGTAAGGGTAAGGTTTAGGGTTAGGGTTAATCTAAGGGTAATGGTTAGGTTTAGGATTAGGGGTAGGGTAAGGATAAGGGTTAGAATTCATGTTAGGGATAGGGTTAGGGTTAAGGTTAGGGTGAGGGTAAGAGTTAGGGTTAGCCTAAGGGTTAGGGTTAGGGTTAGAGACAGGGTTAGGCTTAGTGTAAGGGTAAGTTTAGGGTTAGGGTTAGGGTTAGGGTTATGGTTGAGTTTAGGGTTAGAGTTAGAGGAAGGGTTAGGATTAGGGTAAAGGTAAGGGCTAGGGTTAGGGTTAGGGTTAGGGTTAGAGTTGGATTAGGGTTAGAGTAAGGGTAAGGGTTAGGGTTAGGGTTATGGTTATGGTTAGGGTAAGGGTTATGGTTAGGGGTTAGAGTTACGGTTAGGTTTATTTTAAGGGTTTGGGTAAGGGTGAGGGTTAGGGTTAGGGTTAGGATAAGGGTAAGGGTAAGGGTTAGGGTTAGGGTTAGGGTTAAGATTGAGGTTAGGGTTAGGGTTAGCGTAAGGGTTAGGGTTAGGGTTAGGTTTAGGTATAAGGTTGAGGTTAGGGTTAGGGTTAGGGTAAGGGTTAGGGTTATGGTTAGGGTTAAGGAAAGGGTAAGTGTAAGGTTTAGGGTTAAGGTTAGGGTTCGAGTTAGGATTAGTGTTAGGGTTAGGGTAAGAGTAAGATTTATTTTTAGGGTTAGGGTTAGTGTTAGGGTTAGGGTTAGGATCAGATTTAGTGTTGGGGTTAAGGTTAGTGTTAGGGTAAGGGTTACTGTTAGGGTTAGGGTTAGGTTTAGGGTTACGGTTACGGTTAGGGTTAGGGTAGGGTAAGGATATTTATTAGGGTTAGGGTTAGGTTTAGCGTTATGGTAAGGGTAAGGGTAGGGGTTAGGGTTATGTTTAGGGTTAAGGTAAGGGTAAGGGTTAGGTTTAGGGTTAGGGTAAGGTTTAGGGTATGGGTTAGTGTTCTGCTTAGGGTAAGTGTAAGTTTTAGGGTTAGGGTTAGGTTACGATTAGGGTAAGGGTAAGGGTTAGGGTTAGGTTTAGGGTAAGGATTAGGGTTATGATTAGGGTAGGGTTTAGCGTAAGGGTAAGGGTTATGGTTAGGGTTAGGTTTAGGGTTAGGGTAAGGGTAAGGTTTAGGGTTAGGTTTACGGTTAGTGTTAGGGTCATGTTTACAGTTAGGGTTAGGGTAAGCTTAAGGGTTAGGGTTAGGGTTAGGGTTAGGGTTAGGGTTAGACTTACATAAAGTGTAAGGGTTAGGGATAGGGTTAGGGTAATTGTTAGGGTTAGGGTAGGGGTTAGGGTAAGGGTCAGGGTTAGGGTTAGGTTTAGGGTTAGGGTTAGGATAAGGTTTAAGGTTAGTGTTAGTGTAAGGTTACGGGTTAGGGTTACGGTTAGGGTTAGGTGATAGGGTAAGGGTTAGGTTTAGGGTTAGGTTCAGGGTTAGGGATAGGGTTAGGGTAAGGTTTAGGGTTAGGGTTAGTATATGGGTAAGGGTTAGGGTTAGGGTTAAGGTTAGGGTTAGGTTTAGGGTAAGGGTAAGGGTTAGATTAGGGTTAGGGTTAGGGTTAGGGTAAGTGTTAGGGTTAGGTTTAGGGTTAGGGTTAGGGATAGGGTTAGGGTTAGGTGTTAGGGTAAGGGTTAGGGTTATGGTCAGGGTTAGGGTAAGGGTAAGGGTAAGGGTTAGGGTTAGAATTAGGGTTAGTTTTAGGGTTAGGGTAAGGGTAAGGGTTAGTTTAGGGTTAAGGTTAGGGTTAGTGGTAGGTTTGGGGTTAGCTTTAGGGTCAGGGTTAGGGTAAGAGTAAGGGTTTGGGGTAGGGTAAGGGTTAGGGAAAAGGTAAGGTTTAGGGTTAGGTTTAACCTTATGGTAAGGATTAGGGTTAGGGTTAGGGTTAGGGTTAGCGTTAAGGTTACGGTTAGGGTTAGGGTAAGGGTAAGGGTTAGGGTTATGGTTAGGGTTAGGGTTATGGTTAAAGTTAGGGGTTAGGGTTAGTGTTAATTTTAGGGTTAAGGTTAGGGTAAGGATAAGAGTTAGGGTTAGGGATAGGGTTAGGTTTAGGGTTAGGTTTATGTTTAGGATTAGGGTTGGGGTTAAGGTAAGGGGAATTATTAGGGTTATGGTTATGATTAAGGTGAGGGTTAGAGTTAGGATAAGAGTAAGGGTTAGGTTTAGGGCTAGGGTTACAGTAAGTGTTAGAGTTAGGGTTAGGGTTACGGTTAGAGTAAGGGTAAGGGTTAGGGTTAAGTTTAGGGTTAGGGTTAGCGTTAGGTTTATGGTTAGGGTAAGGGTAAGGTTTAGGGTTAGGGTTAATCTAAGGGTAAGGTTTAGGTTAGGGTTTGGGTTAGGTTTAGGATTAGGCGTAGGGTAAGGATAAGGGTTAGAGTTCATGTTAGGGATAGGGTTAGGGTTAAGGTTAGGGTGAGGGTAAGGGTTAGGGTTAGGGTTAGGGTTAGAGTTAGGTTTAGGGTTAGGATTAGGGTTAGGGTTAGCCTAAGGGTTAGGGTTAGGGTTAGAGACAGGGTTAGGCTTAGTGTTAGGACTAGGGTAAAGTTTAGGGTTAGGGTTAGGGTTAAGTGTGAGGTTAGGATTAGGGTTAGGGTTAGGCTAAGGGTTAGGCTTAGGGTTAGGGTAAGGGTTAGGGTTAGGGTTAGGGTTAGGGTAAGGGTAAGTTTAGAGTTAGGGTTAGGGTTAGGGTTATGGTTGAGTTTAGGGTTAGAGTTAGAGGAAGGGTTAGGATTAGGGTTAAGGTAAGGGTTAGGGTTAGGGTTAGGGTTAGAGTTGGATTAGGGTTAGAGTAAGGGTAAGGGTTAGGGTTAGGGTTATGGTTATGGTTAGGGTAAGGGTTATGGTTAGTGGTTAGAGTTACGGTTAGGTTTAGGTTAAGGGTTTGGGTAAGGGTGAGGGTTAGGGTTAGGGTTAGGGTAAGGGTAAGGGTAAGGGTTAGGGTTAGGGTTAGGGTTAAGATTGAGGTTAGGGTTAGGGTTAGCGTAAGGGTTAGTGTTAGGGTTAGGGTAAGGGTTAGGGTTAGGGTTAGGGTTAGAATTAAGGTTAGGGTTAGGGTTAGGGTAAGTGTAAGTGTAAGGGTTAGGGTTAGGGTTAGGGTTAGGGTAAGGGTGTAGGGTAAGGGTTAGGGTTAGGTTTAAGATTGAGTTTAGGGTTAGGGTTAGCGTAAGGGTTAGGGTTAGGGTGAGGGTAGGTTAGGGTTAAGGTTAGGGTTAGAGTTAGGCTTAGAGTTAGGGTAAGGGGAAGGGTTAGGTTTAGGGTTAGGGTTAGGGTAAGGGTTAGGGTTAGGGGTTAGGGTTAGTGTTAGGGTTAGATTAAGGATTAGTGTTGGGTTAGGGTTAGGATAAGGGTTAGGGTTAGGGTAAGAGTAAGTGTTAGGGTTAGGGTTAGAATTAAGGTTAGGGTAACGGTTAGGGTTAGGATTAGGTTTAGGTGTTAGGGTTAGGGTTAGGGTTAGTGTTAGGTTTAGGTTTAGGGTTACGGTAAGGGTAAGGGGAAGGGTTAGGTTTAGGGTTAGGGTTAGGGTAAGGGTAAGGGTTAGGGTTAGAGTTAGTGTTAGGGTTAGGTTTAGGGTTAGGGTTAGGGTAACGGAAGGGTTAGGGTTAGGGTTAAGGTTAGGGTAAGGGTTAGGGTTAGGTTTATGGTTAGGGTTAGCATAAGGGTAAGGGTTAAGGTTATGGTTAGGGTTAAGGTTAGTGTTAGGGTTAGGGTTAGGGTTAGGGGTTAGGGTTAGTTTTTGGGTTAGGTGAGGGGTTAGGTTTAGCCTTAGAGTTAGGGTTAGAATAAGCGTTAGGGTTATGGGAAGGGTAAGTGTAAGGGTTAGGGTTCGGGTTAGGGTTAGGGTTGGGGTTAGGTTTAAGTTTGGGTTTAAGTTTACGATTAGGGTTAGGGTAAGAGTAAGGGTTAGGGTTAGGGTAGGGTTAGGGTAAGTGTTAGGGTTAGGGTTAGGGTTAGGGTAAGGGAAAGGGTTAGGGTTAGGGTTAGGATTAGGGTTAAGGTTAGGGTTTGGTTTAGGGTTAGGGATAGGGTAAGGGTTAGGGTTAGGTTAGGGTAAGTGTTAGGGTTAGGTTAAGGGTAAGGGTTAGGTTTAGGTTTAGGGTTAGGGTTAAGGTTACTGTTAGGGGTAGGGTTGGGTTTAGGTTTAGGGTTAGGGTTATGGTTAGGATAAGGGTTACAGTTAGGGTACGTGTAAGTGTTAGGGTTAGAGTTAGGGTTATGGTTAGGATAAGGGTTAGGGTTAGGGTTAGGGTTAGGTGTTAGGGTAAGGGTTAGGGTTAGGGTTAGGGTTAGGAGTAGGGTAAGGGTAAGGGTTAGGTTTAGCATTAGGGTTAGATTTAGGGTTTGGGTTAGGGTAAGGGTAAGGGTTAGGTTTAGGGTTAGGGTTAGGGTTAAGGTTAGGGTTAGGGGTAGGGTTGGGTTTACGTTTAGGGTTAGGGTTAGGGTAAGGGTTAAGGTTAGGGTTAGGTGTTAGGGTAAGGGTTAGGGTTATGGTTAGGGTTAGGGTAAGGGTAAGGGTTAGGGTTAGCATTAGGGTTAGTTTTAGGGTTAGGGTAAGGGTAAGGGTTAGGTTAGGGTTAAGGTTAGGGTTAGGGGTAGGGTTGGGGTTAGGTTTAGGGTTAGGGTTAGGGTAAGAGTAAGGGTTTGGGGTAGGGTAAGGGTTAGGGAAAAGGGAAGGTTTAGGGTTAGGTTTAACCTTATGGTAAGGGTTAGGGTTAGGGTTAGGGTTAGGGTTAGCGTTAAGGTTACAGTTAGGGTTAGGGTAAGGGTAAGTGTTAGGGTTATGGTTAGGGTTAGGGTTATGGTTAAAGTTAGGGGTTAGGGTTAGTGTTAATTTTAGGGTTAAGGTTAGGGTAAGGATAAGAGTTAGGGTTAGGGATAGGGTTAGGTTTAGGGTTAGGTTTACGTTTAGGATTAGGGTTGGAGTTAGGGTAAAGGGAATTATTAGGGTTATGGTTATGATTAAGGTTAGGGTTAGAGTTAGGATAAGGGTAAGGGTTAGGGTTAGGGCTAGGGTTACAGTAAGTGTTAGAGTTAGGGTTAGGGTTACGGTTAGAGTAAGGGTAAGGGTTAGGGTTAAGTTTAGGGTTAGGGTTAGCATTAGGTTTATGGTTAGGGTAAGAGTAAGGTTTAGGGTTGGGGTTAATCTAAGGGTAAGGTTTAGGTTAGGGTTTGGGTTAGGTTTAGGATTAGGGGTAGGGTAAGGATAAGGGTTAGAGTTCATGTTAGGGATAGGGTTAGGGTTAAGGTTAGGGGTGAGGGTAAGGGTTAGGGTTAGGGTTAGGGTTAGAGTTAGGTTTAGGGTTAGGATTAGGGTTAGGGTTAGCCTAAGGGTTACGGTTAGGGTTAGAGACAGGGTTAGGCTTAGTGTTAGGACTAGGTTAAGGGTTAGGGTTAGGGTTAGGGTTAAGGGTGAGGTTAGGATTAGGGTTAGGATTAGGCTAAGGGTTAGGCTTAGGGTTAGGGTAAGGGTTAGGGTTAGGGTTAGGGTAAGGGTAAGTTTAGAGTTAGGGTTAGGGTTAGGGTTCTGGTTGAGTTTAGGGTTAGAGTTAGAGGAAGGGTTAGGATTAGGGTTAAGGTAAGGGTTAGGGTTAGGGTTAGGGTTAGGGTTAGAGTTAGATTACAGTTAGAGTAAGGGTAAGTGTTAGGGTTAGGGTTATGGTTAGGGTTAGGGTAAGGGTTATGGTTAGGGTTAGAGTTATGGTTAGGTTTAGGTTAAGGGTTTGGGTAAGGGTGAGGGTTAGGATTAGGGTTAGAGGTAAGGGTAAGGGTAAGGGTAAGGGTTAGGGTTAGGGTTAGGGTTAAGATTGAGGTTAGGGTTAGGGTTAGCGTAAGGGTTAGGGTTAGGGTTAGGGTAAGGGTTAGGGTTATGGTTAGGGTTAGAATTAGGGTTAGGGTAAGTGTAAGTGTAAGGGTTAGGGTTAGAGTTAGGGTTAGAATTAGGGTTAGGGTTAGGGTAAGTGTAAGTGTAAGGGTTAGGGTTAGGGTTAGGGTTAGGGTAAGGGTAAGGGTAAGGGTTAGGGTTAGGGTTAGGTTTAAGATTGAGTTTAGGGTTAGGGTTAGCGTAATGGTTAGGGTTAGGGTGAGTGTAGGTTAGGGTTAAGGTTAGGGTTAGAGTTAGGCTTAGAGTTATGGTAAGGGAAGGGTTAGGTTTAGGGTTAGGGTTAGGGTAAGGGTTAGGGTTAGGGGTTAGGGTTAGTGTTAGGGTTAGGTTAAGGGTTAGTGTTGGGTTAGGGTTAGGATAAGGGTTAGGGTTAGGGTGAGATTAAGTGTTAGGGTTAGGGTTAGAATTAGGGTTAGGGTAACGGTTAGGATTAGGATTAGGTTTAGGTGTTAGAGTTAGGGTTAGGGTTAGTGTTAGGTTTAGGTTTAGGGTTACGGTAAGGGTAAGGGTAAGGGTTAGGGTTATGGTTAGGGTTAGGGTTAGTTTTAGGGTTAGGGATAGGATAACGTAAGGGTTAGGGTTAGTGTTAGGGTTAGGGATAAGGTAAGGTTTAGGGTTAGGGTTAGGTTTAGTCTTAGGGTTAGGGTAAGGGTAAGGGTTAGGGTTAGAGTTAGTGTTAGGGTTAGGTTTAGGGTTAGGGTTAGGGTAACGGAAGGGTTAGGGTTAGGGTTAAGGTTAGGGTTAGGTTTAGGGTTAGGTTTAGGGTTAGGGTTAGCGTAAGGGTAAGGGTTAAGGTTATGGTTAGGGTTAAGGTTAGTGTTAGGGTTAGGGTTAGGGTTAGGGGTTAGGGTTAGTTTTTGGGTTAGGTGATGGGTTAGGTTTAGCCTTAGAGTTAGGGTTAGAATAAGCGTTAGGGTTATGGGAAGGGTAAGTGTAAGGGTTAGGGTTCGGGTTAGGGTTAGGGTTAGGGTTAGGTTTAAGTTTGGGGTTAAGTTTAGGATTAGGGGTTAGGGTAAGAGTAAGGGTTAGGGTTAGGGTAGGGTTAGGGTAAGTGTTAGGGTTAGGGTTAGGGTAAGGGAAAGGGTTAGGGTTAGGGTTAGGATTAGGGTTAAGGTTAGGGTTTGGTTTAGGGTTAGGGATAGGGTAAGGGTTAGGGTTAGGTTAAGGTAAGGGTTAGGGTTAGGTTAAGGGTAAGGGTTAGGTTTAGGGTTAGGGTTAGGGTTAAGGTTAGGGTTAGTGGTAGGGTTGGGTTTAGGTTTAGGGTTAGGGTTATGGTTAGGATAAGGTTACAGTTAGGGTACGTGTAAGTGTTAGGGTTAGAGTTAGGGTTATGTTTAGGATAAGGGTTCGGGTTAGGGTTAGGGTTAGGTGTTAGGGTAAGGGTTAGGGTTAGGGGTTAGGGTTAGGATTGGGGTAAGGGTAAGGGTTAGGGTTAGCATTAGGGTTAGATTTAGGGGTTTGGGTTAGGGTAAGGGTAAGGGTTAAGTTTAGGGTTAGGGTTAGGGTTAAGGTTAGGGTTAGGGGTAGGGTTGGGTTTACGTTTAGGGTTAGGGTTAGGGTAAGGGTTAGGGTTAGGGTTAGGGTTAGGTGTTAGGGTAAGGGTTAGGGTTATGGTTAGGGTTAGGGTAAGGGTAAGGGTTAGGGTTAGCATTAGGGTTAGTTTTAGGGTTAGGGTAAGGGTAAGGGTTAGGTTAGGGTTAAGGTTAGGGTTAGGGGTAGGGTTGGGGTTAGGTTTAGGGTTAGGGTTAGGGTAAGAGTAAGGGTTTGGGGTAGGGTAAGGGTTAGGGAAAAGGTAATGTTTAGGGTTAGGTTTTAACCTTATGGTAAGGATTAGGGTTAGGGTTAGGGTTAGGGTTAGCATTAAGGTTACAGTTAGGGTTAGGGTAAGGGTAAGGGTTAGGGTTATGGTTAGGGTTAGGGTTATGGTTAAAGTTAGGGGTTAGGGTTAGTGTTAATTTTAGGGTTAAGGTTAGGGTAAGGGTAAAGTTAGTGTTAGGGATAGAGTTAGGTTTAGGGTTAGGTTTAGGTTTAGGATTAGGGTTGGGGTTAGGGTAAGGGGAATTATTAGGGTTATGGTTATGGTTAAGGTTAGGGTTAGAGTTAGGATAAGGGTAAGGGTTAGAGTTAGGGCTAGGGCTACAGTAAGTGTTAGAGTTAGGGGTTAGGGTTACGGTTAGAGTAAGGGTAAGGGTTAGGGTTAAGTTTAGGGTTAGGGTTAGCGTTAGGTTTATGGTTAGGGTAAGGGTAAGGTTTAGGGTTAGGGTTAATCTAAGGGTAAGGTTTAGGTTAGGGTTTGGGTTAGGTTTAGGATTAGGGGTAGGGTAAGGATAAGGGTTAGAGTTCATGTTAGAGATAGGGTTGGGGTTAAGGTTAGGGTGAGGGTAAGGGTTAGGGTTAGGGTTAGGGTTAGAGTTAGGTTTAGGGTTAGGATTAGGGTTAGGGTTAGCCTAAGGGTTAGGGTTAGGGTTAGAGACAGGGTTAGGCTTAGTGTTAGGACTAGGGTAAGGGTTAGGGTTAGGCTTAGGGTTAAGGGTGAGGTTAGGATTAGGGTTAGTGTTAGGGGTTAGGGTTAGGTTAGGGTTAGGGTCAGGGTAAGGGTTAGGGTTAGGGTTAGGGTTAGGTTTAAGTTTGGGTTTAAGTTTAGGATTAGGGTTAGGGTAAGGGTAAGGGTTAGCGTTAGGGTAGGGTTAGGGTAAGTATTAGGGTTAGGGTTAGGGTTAGGGTTAGGGTTAGGGGTTAGGGTAAGGGAAAGTGTTACGGTTAGGGTTAGGATTAGGGTTAAGGTTAGGGTTAGGATTAGGGTTAGGGTTAGGTTAGGGTAAGGGTTAGGGTTGGGTTAAGGTAAGTGTTAGTGTTAGGTTAAGGGTAACGATTAGAGTTAGTGTTAGGGTTAGGGTTATTTTAAGGGTTAGGGTTAGGGTTAGGGTTAGGATAAGGGTTACAGTTAGCGTAAGTGTAAGTGTTAGGGTTAGGGTAAGGGTTAGGGGTAGGGTTAGGGTTAGGTGTTAGGGTAAGGTTTAGGTGTTAGGGTAAGGGTTAGGGTTACCGTTAGTGTTAGGATTAGGGTTAGGGTACGGGTTATGGTTAGCGTTAGGGTTTGTTTAAGGGTTTGGGTTAGGGTAAGGGTAAGGGTTAGGTTTAGGGTTAGGGTTAGGGTTAAGGTTAGGGTTAGGGTAGGGTTAGGGTTAGGTTTAGGGTTTATGGTTAGTGTAAGAGTAAGGGTTTGGTGTAGAGTAAGGGTTAGGGAAAGGGTAAGGTTTAGGTTAATTTTTAGCGTTATGGTAAGGATTAGGTTTAGGGTTAGCGTTAAGTTTAGGGTTAGGATTAGGGTAAGGGTAAGGGTTAGGGTTATGGTTAGGGTTAGTGTTATGGTTAAAGTTAGGGGTTTGGGTTAGTGTTAATTTTAGGGTTAGGGTTAGGGTAAGGATAAGAGTTAGGGTTAGGGATAGGTTTAGGTTTACGGTTAGGTTTACGTTTAGGATTAGGGTTAGGGTTAGGGTAAGGGGAATTATTAGGGTTATGGTTATGGTAAAGGTTAGGGTTAGAGTTAGGATAAGGGTAAGGGTTAGGGTTAGAGTTAGGGTTACGGTAAGTGTTAGAGTTAGGGTTAGTGTTAGGGTTAGAGTAAGGGTAAGGGTTAGGGTTAAGTTTAGGGTTAGGGTTAGCGTTAGGTTTATGGTTAGGGTCAGGGTAAGGTTTAGGGTTAGGGTTAATCTAAGGGTAAGGTTTAGTTTAGGGTTTGGTTTAGGTTTAGGATTAGGGGTAGTGTAAGGATAAGGGTTAGAGTACATGTTAGGGTTAGGGTTAGGGTTAAGGTTAGGGTGAGGGTAAGGGTAAGGCTTAGGGTTAGGGTTAGGGTTAGAGTTAGGTTTAGGGTTGGGATTAGGGTTAGGGTTAGCCTAAGGGTTAGGGTTAGGGTTAGAGACAGGGTTAGGCTTAGTGTTAGGGCCAGGGTAAGGGTTAGGGTTAGGGTTAGGGTGGGTTAAGGGTTAAGGTGAGTTTAGGAGTAGGGTTAGGGTTAGGCTAAGGGTTAGGCTTAGGGTTAGGGTAAGGGTTAGGGTTAGGGTTAGGGTTAGGGTAAGGGTAAGTTTAGGGTTAGGGTTAGGGTTAGGGTTATGGTTGAGTTTAGGGTTAGAGTTAGAGGAATGGTTAGGATTCGGGTTAAGGTAAGGGTTAGGGTTAGTTTTAGGGTTAGAGTTGTGTTAGGGTTAGAGTAAGGGTAAGGGTTAGGGTTAGGGTTATGGTTAGGGTTAAGGTACAGGTTATGGTTAGGGGTTAGAGTTAGGTTTAGGTTTAGGTTAAGGGTTTGGGTAAGGGTGAGGGTTAGGGTTAGGGGTTAGGGTAAGGATAAGGGTAAGGGTTAGGGTTAGGGTTAGGGTTAAGATTGAGTTTAGGGTTAGGGTTAGCGTAAGGGTTAGGGTTAGTGTTAGGGTAAGGGTTAGGGTTAGGGTTAGGGTTAGAATTAGGGTTAGGATTAGGGTAAGGGTAAGTGTAAGGGTTAGGGTTAGGGTTAGGGTTAGGGTAAGGGTAAGGGTAATGATTAGGGTTAGGGTTAGGGTTAAGATTGAGTTTAGGGTTAGGGTTAGCATAAGGGTTAGGGTTAGGGTGAGGCTTAGGGTTAGGGTTAGGGTTAGGGTTAGCGTAAGGGTAAGGGTTAGGGTTAGGGTTAGGGTTAAGGTTAGTGTTAGGGTTAGGGTTAGGGTTAGAGTTAGGGATTAGGGTTAGTTTTAGGTTTAGGTTAAGGGTTATGGTTGGGTTAGGGTTAGGATAAGGGTTAGGGTTAGGGTTAAGGTTAGTGTTAGGGTTAGGGTTAGGGTTAGGGTTAGGGATTAGGGTTAGTTTTAGGTTTAGGTTAAGGGTTAGGGTTGGGTTAGGGTTAGGATAAGGGTTAGGGTTAGGGTAAGAGTAAGTGTTAGGGTTATGGTTAGAATTAGGGTTATGGTAACGGTTAGGGTTAGGATTAGGTTTAGGTGTTAGGGTTAGCGTTAGGGTTAGTGTTAGGTTTAGGTTTAGGGTTAGGGTAAGGGTAAGGGTAAGGGTAAGGGTTAGGGTTATGGTTAGGGTTGGGGTTAGTTTTAGGGTTAGTGTTAGGATAACGGAAGGGTAAGGGTTAGCGTTAGTGTTAGGGTTAGGGTTAGGTAAGGGTTAGGGTTAGGTTTAGTGTTAGGGTTAGGGTAAGGGTAAGGGTTAGGGTTAGGGTTAGTGTTAGGGTTAGGTTTAGGGTTAGGGTTAGGGTAACGGAAGGGTTAGTGTTAGGGTTAAAGTTAGGGTTAGGGTTAGGGTTAGGGTTAGCGTAAGGGTAAGGGTTAGGGTTAGGGTTTAGGGTTAGGGTTAGGGTTAGTGTTAAGGTTAGTGTTAGGGTTAGGGTTTGGGTTAGGGTTAGGGGTTAGGGTTAGGTTTTAGGGTTAGGTGACGGGTTAGGTTTAGCCTTAGAGTTAGGGTTAGGATAAGCGTTACGGTTATGGGAAGGGTAAGTGTTAGGGTTAGGGTTCGGGTTAGGGGTTCGGGTTAGGGTAAAGGTTAGGGTTAGGGTTAGGGTTAGGTTTAAGTTTGGGGTTAAGTTTAGGATTAGGGTTAGGGTAAGGGTAAAGGTTAGGTTTAGAGTAGGTTTAGGGTAAGTGTTAGGGTTAGGGTTAGGGTTAAGGTTAGGGTAAGGGAAAGGGTTAGGGTTAGGGTTAGGATTAGGGTTAAGGTTAGGGTTAGGGTTAGGGTTAGGGATAGGGTAACGGTTAGGGTTAGGTTAAGGGTAACGGTTTAGAGTTAGTGTTAGGGTTAGGTTTATTTTAAGGGTTAGGGTTAGGGTTAGGATAAGGGTTACAGTTAGGGTAAGTGTAAGTGTTAGGGTTAGGGTTAGGGTTAGGATTAGGGTTAGGGTAAGGGTTACGGTTAGGGTTAGGGTTAGGTGTTAGGGTAAGGGTTAGGGTTAGGGTTAGGGTTAGGGTTACGGTTAGGGTAAGGGTAAGGGTTATGGTTAGCGTTAGGGTTTAGTTTAAGAGTTTGGGTTAGGGTAAGGGTAAGGGTTAGGTTTAGGGTTAGGGTTAGGTTTAAGGTTAGGGTTAGGGTAGGGTTAGGTTTAGGTTTAGGGTTAGGGTTAGGGTAAGCTTAAGGGTTAGGTTTAGGGTTAATGTTAGGGTGAGGTCAAGGTTTAGGGTTAGGGTTAAGGTTAGGGTTAGGGTTAGGGTAAGAGTTATGGTTAGGGGTTAGAGTTACATTTAGGTTTAGGTTAAGGGTTTGGGTAAGGGTGAGGGTTAGGGTTAGGGTTAGGGTAAGTGGGTAAGGGTAAGGGTTAGGGTTAGGGTTAAGATTGAGGTTAGGGTTAGGGTTAGTGTAAGAGTTAGGGTTAGGGTTAGGCTAGGTTAGGGTTAGGGTTAGGCTTAGAGTTAGGCTTAGGGTTTAGGGTAAGGGGAAGGGTTAGTGTTAGCGTTAGGGTTAGGGTAAGGGTTAGGGTTAGGGGTTAGGGTTAGTGCTAGGGTTAGGTTAAGGGTTAGGTTTGGGTTACGGTTAGGATAAGGGTTAGGGTTAGGGTAAGAGTAAGTGTTAGGTTTAGGGTTAGAATTAGGGTTAGAGTAACGGTTAGGGTTACGATTACGTTTAGGTGTTAGGGTTAGGGTTAGGGTTAGGGTTAGGTTTAGGTTTAGGGTTAGGGTAAGGGTAAGGTTTAGGGTTATGGTTAGGGTTGGGGTTAGTTTTAGGCTTAGAGTTAGGATAACGTAAGGGTTAGGGTTAGGATTAGTGTTAGAGTTAGGGTTAAGGTAAGGGTTAGGGTTAGGGTTAGGATTAGTATTAGGGTTAGGGTAAGGGTAAGGGTTAGGGTTAGGGTTAGGTTTAGTGTTAGGGTTAGAGTAAGGGTAACGGTTAGAGTTAGGGTTAGGTTTAGTGTTAGGGTTAGGGTTAAGGTAAGGGTTTAGGTTTAGGGTTAGGTTTATTGTTAGGGTTAGGGTAAGGGTAAGGGTCAGGGTTAGGGTTAGTGTTATGGTTAGGTTTAGGGTTAGGGTTAGGGTAACTTAAGGGGTTAGGGTTAGGGGTAAGTTTAGGGTTAGGGTTAGGGTTAGGGTTAGAGTTAGCGTAAGGGTAAGGGTTAGGGTTAGGGTTAGGGTTAAGGTTAGTGTTAGGGTTAGGATTAGGGTTAGGGTTAGGGTTAGGTGTTAGGGTTAGTTTTAGGGTTACGTGACGGGTTAGGTTTAGCCTTAGAGTTAGGGTTAGGATAAGCGTTACGGTTATGGGAAGGGTAAGTGTTAGGGTTAGGGTTCGGGTTAGGGTTAGGGTTAGGGTAAGGGTTATGGTTAGGGTTAGGGTTAGGTTTAAGTTTGTGGTTAAGTTTAGGATTAGGGTTAGGGTAAGGGTAAGGGTTAGGGTTAGGGTAGGGTTAGGGTAACTGTTAGGGTTAGGGTAAGGGTTAGAGTTAGGGTAAGGGAAATTGTTAGGGTTGGGGTTAGGATTAGCGTTAAAGTTAGGGTTAGGTTTAGGGTTAGGGATTGGGTAAGGGTTAGGGTTAGGTTAGGGTAAGGGTTGGGGTTAGGTTAAGGGTAACGGTTAGAGTTAGTGTTTATGGTTAGGTTTATTGTAAGGGTTAGGGTTAGGGTTAGGATAAGGGTTACAGTTAGAGTAAGTGTTAGGGTTAGGGTTAGGGTTAGGGTTATGGTTAGGGTAAGGGTTACGGTTAGGGTTAGGGTTAGGTGTTAGGGTAAGGGTTAGGGTTAGGGTTAGGGTTAGGGTAAGGGTAAGGGTTAGGGTTAGTTTAAGGGTTTGGGTTAGGGTAAGGGTAAGGGTTAGTTTTAGGGTTAGGGCTAGGGTAAGTTTAGGGTTAGGGGTAGGGTTAAGTTTAGGTTTAGGGTTAGGGTTAGGGTAAGAGTAAGGGTTTGGGGTTAGGGTTAGGGTTAGGGTTAGGGTTAGGGTTAGGGTTAGGGTTAGGGTTAGGGTTAGGGTTAGAATTAGGGTTAGGATTAGGGTAAGGTAAGTGTAAGGGTTAGGGTTAGGGTTAGGTTAGGGTTAAGGGTAAGGGTTAATGATTAGGGTTAGGGTTAGGGTTAAGATTGAGTTTAGGGTTAGGGTTAGCATAAGGGTTAGGGGTTAGGGTGAGGCTTAGGGTTAGGGTTAGGGGTTAGGGTTAGCGTAAGGGTAAGGGTTAGGGTTAGGGTTAGGGTTAAGGTTAGTGTTAGGGTTAGGGTTAGGGTTAGAGTTAGGGATTAGGGTTAGTTTTAGGTTTAGGTTAAGGGTTTATGGTTGGGTTAGGGTTAGGATAAGGGTTAGGGTTAGGGTTAAGGTTAGTGTTAGGGTTAGGGTTAGGGTTAGGGTTAGGGATTAGGGTTAGTTTTAGGTTTAGGTTAAGGGTTAGGGTTGGGTTAGGGTTAGGATAAGGGTTAGGGTTAGGGTAAGAGTAAGTGTTAGGGTTATGGTTAGAATTAGGGTTATGGGTAACGGTTAGGGTTAGGATTAGGTTTAGGTGTTAGGGTTAGCGTTAGGGTTAGTGTTAGGTTTAGGTTTAGGGTTAGGGTAAGGGTAAGGGTAAGGGTAAGGGTTAGGGTTATGGTTAGGGTTGGGGTTAGTTTTAGGGTTAGTGTTAGGATAACGGAAGGGTAAGGGTTAGCGTTAGTGTTAGGGTTAGGGTTAAGGTAAGGGTTAGGGTTAGGTTTAGTGTTAGGGTTAGGGGTAAGGGTAAGGGTTAGGGTTAGGGTTAGTGTTAGGGTTAGGTTTAGGGTTAGGGTTAGGGTAACGGAAGGGTTAGTGTTAGGGTTAAAGTTAGGGTTAGGGTTAGGGTTAGGGTTAGCGTAAGGGTAAGGGTTAGGGTTAGGGTTAGGGTTAGGGTTAGGGTTAGTGTTAAGGTTAGTGTTAGGGTTAGGGTTTGGGTTAGGGGTTAGGGGTTAGGGTTAGTTTTAGGGTTAGGTGACGGGTTAGGTTTAGCCTTAGAGTTAGGGTTAGGATAAGCGTTACGGTTATGGGAAGGGTAAGTGTTAGGGTTAGGGTTCGGGTTAGGGTTCGGTTAGGGTAAAGGTTAGGGTTAGGGTTAGGGT
Source organism: Megascapheus bottae (assembly GCF_031878675.1). Lineage (NCBI taxonomy): Eukaryota > Metazoa > Chordata > Mammalia > Rodentia > Geomyidae > Megascapheus > Megascapheus bottae. Next base: position 8,533 of record NW_028327704.1, on the reverse strand, counting down.
TAGGTTTAAGTTTGGGGTTAAGTTTAGGATTAGGGTTAGGGTAAGGGTAAAGGTTAGGTTTAGAGTAGGTTTAGGGTAAGTGTTAGGGTTAGGTTAGGGTTAAGGTTAGGGTAAGGGAAAGGGTTAGGGGTTAGGGTTAGGATTAGGGTTAAGGTTAGGGTTAGGGGTTAGGGTTAGGGATAGGGTAACGGTTAGGGTTAGGTTAAGGGTAACGGTTAGAGTTAGTGTTAGGGTTAGGTTTATTTTAAGGGTTAGGGTTAGGTGGTTAGGATAAGGGTTACAGTTAGGGTAAGTGTAAGTGTTAGGGTTAGGGTTAGGGTTAGGATTAGGGTTAGGGTAAGGGTTACGGTTAGGGTTAGGGTTAGGTGTTAGGGTAAGGGTTAGGGTTAGGGTTAGGGTTAGGGTTAGGGTTACGGTTAGGGTAAGGGTAAGGGTTATGGTTAGCGTTAGGGTTAGTTTAAGAGTTTGGGTTAGGGTAAGGGTAAGGGTTAGGTTAGGGTTAGGGTTAGGTTTAAGGTTAGGGTTAGGGGTAGGGTTAGGTTTAGGTTTAGGGTTAGGGTTAGGGTAAGCTTAAGGGTTAGGTTTAGGGTTAATGTTAGGGTGAGGTCAAGGTTTAGGGTTAGGGTTAAGGTTAGGGTTAGGGTTAGGGTAAGAGTTATGGTTAGGGGGTTAGAGTTACATTTAGGTTTAGGTTAAGGGTTTGGGTAAGGGTGAGGGTTAGGGTTTAGGGTTAGGGTAAGGGTAAGGGGTAAGGGTTAGGGTTAGGGTTAAGATTGAGGTTAGGGTTAGGGTTAGTGTAAGTGTTAGGGTTAGGGTTAGGCTAGGTTAGGGTTAGGGTTAGGCTTAGAGTTAGGCTTAGGGTTAGGGTAAGGGGAAGGGTTAGGTTTAGCGTTAGGGTTAGGGTAAGGGTTAGGGTTTAGGGGTTAGGGTTAGTGCTAGGGTTAGGTTAAGGGTTAGGTTTGGGTTACGGTTAGGATAAGGGTTAGGGTTAGGGTAAGAGTAAGTGTTAGGTTTAGGGTTAGAATTAGGGTTAGAGTAACGGTTAGGGTTACGATTACGTTTAGGTGTTAGGGTTAGGGTTAGGGTTAGGGTTAGGGTTTAGGGTTTAGGGTTAGGGGTAAGGGTAAGGTTTAGGGTTATGGTTAGGGTTGGGGTTAGTTTTAGGCTTAGAGTTAGGATAACGTAAGGGTTAGGGTTAGGATTAGTGTTAGAGTTAGGGTTAAGGTAAGGGTTAGGGTTAGGGTTAGGATTAGTATTAGGGTTAGGGTAAGGGTAAGGGTTAGGGTTAGGGTTAGGTTTAGTGTTAGGGTTAGAGTAAGGGTAACGGTTAGAGTTAGGGTTAGGTTTAGTGTTAGGGTTAGGGTTAAGGTAAGGGTTAGGTTTAGGGTTAGGTTTATTGTTAGGGTTAGGGTAAGGGTAAGGGTCAGGGTTAGGGTTAGTGTTATGGTTAGGTTTAGGGGTTAGGGTTAGGGTAACTTAAGGGTTAGGGTTAGGGGTAAGTTTAGGGTTAGGGTTAGGGTTAGGGTTAGAGTTAGCGTAAGGGTAAGGGTTAGGGTTAGGGTTAGGGTTAAGGTTAGTGTTAGGGTTAGGATTAGGGTTAGGGTTAGGGTTAGGTGTTAGGGTTAGTTTTAGGGTTACGTGACGGGTTAGGTTTAGCCTTAGAGTTAGGGTTAGGATAAGCGTTACGGTTATGGGAAGGGTAAGTGTTAGGGTTAGGGTTCGGGTTAGGGGTTAGGGTTAGGGTAAGGGTTATGGTTAGGGTTAGGGTTAGGTTTAAGTTTGTGGTTAAGTTTAGGATTAGGGTTAGGGTAAGGGTAAGGGTTAGGGTTAGGGTAGGGTTAGGGTAACTGTTAGGGTTAGGGTAAGGGTTAGAGTTAGGGTAAGGGAAATTGTTAGGGTTGGGGTTAGGATTAGCGTTAAAGTTAGGGTTAGGTTTAGGGTTAGGGATTGGGTAAGGGTTAGGGTTAGGTTAGGGTAAGGGTTGGGGTTAGGTTAAGGGTAACGGTTTAGAGTTAGTGTTATGGTTAGGTTTATTGTAAGGGTTAGGGTTAGGGTTAGGATAAGGGTTACAGTTAGAGTAAGTGTTAGGGTTAGGGTTAGGGTTAGGGTTATGGTTAGGGTAAGGGTTACGGTTAGGGTTAGGGTTAGGTGTTAGGGTAAGGGTTAGGGTTAGGGTTAGGGTTAGGGTAAGGGTAAGGGTTAGGGTTAGTTTAAGGGTTTGGGTTAGGGTAAGGGTAAGGGTTAGTTTTAGGGTTAGGGCTAGGGTTAAGTTTAGGGTTAGGGGTAGGGTTAAGTTTAGGTTTAGGGTTAGGGTTAGGGTAAGAGTAAGGGTTTGGGGTAGGGTAAGGGTTAGGGAAAGGGTAAGGTTTGGGGTTAGGTTTAGCGTTATGGTAAGGATTAGGGTTAGTGTTAGGGTTAGGGTTAGCGTTAAGGTTACGGTTAGGGTTAGGATAAGGGTAAGGGTTAATGTTATGGTTAGGGTTAGGGTTACGGTTAAGGTTAGGGCTTAGGGTTAGTGTTAAATTTAGGGTTAGGGTTAGGGTAAGGATAAGAGTTAGGGTTAGGGGATAGGGTTAGGTTTAGGGTTAGGTTTAGGTTTAGGATTAGGGTTAGGGGTTAGGATTAGGGTAAGAGGAATGGTTAGGGTTATGGTTATGGTTAAGGTTAGGGTTAGAGTTAGGGTAAGGGTTAGGGTTAGGGTTAGGGGTTACGGTAAGGGTTAGAGTTAGGGTTGGGTTTAGGGTTAGAGTAAGGGTAAGGGTTAGGGTTAAGGTTAGGGTTAGGGTTAGGTTTATGGTTAGGGTAAGGGTAAGGGTTAGGGTTAGTTTAAGGGTTTGGGTTAGGGTAAGGGTAAGGGTTAGGTTTAGGGTTAGGGTTAGGGTTAAGTTTAGGGTTAGGGGTAGGGTTAAGTTTAGGTTTAGGGTTAGGGGTTAGGGTAAGAGTAAGGGTTTGGGGTAGGGTAAGGGTTAGGGAAAGGGTAAGGTTTGGGGTTAGGTTTAGCGTTACGGTAAGGATTAGGGTTAGGGTTAGGGTTAGGGTTAGCGTTAAGGTTACGGTTAGGGTTAGGATAAGGGTAAGGGTTAATGTTATGGTTAGGGTTAGGGTTACGGTTAAGGTTAGGGCTTAGGGTTAGTGTTAAATTTAGGGTTAGGGTTAGGGTAAGGATAAGAGTTAGGGTTAGGGATAGGGTTAGGTTTAGGGTTAGGTTTAGGTTTAGGATTAGGGTTAGGGTTAGGATTAGGGTAAGAGGAATGGTTAGGGTTATGGTTATGGTTAAGGTTAGGGTTAGAGTTAGGGTAAGGGTAAGGGTTAGGGTTAGGGTTAGGGTTACGGTAAGGGTTAGAGTTAGGGTTGGGTTTAGGGTTAGAGTAAGGGTAAGGGTTAGGGTTAAAGTTAGGGTTAGGGTTAGGTTTATGGTTAGGGTAAGGGTAAGGTTTAGGGTTAGGGTTAGTCTAAGGGTAAGGTTTAGGTTAGGGTTTGGGTTAGGTTTAGGATTAGGGGTAGGGTAAGGATAAGGGTTAGAATTCATGTTAGGTTTAGGGTTAGGGTTAGGGTTAAGGTTAGGGTGAGGGTAAGGGTAAGGGTTAGGGTTAGGGTTATGGTTAGAGTTAGGTTTAGGGTTAGGATTAGGGTTAGGGTTAGCCTAAGGATTAGGGTTAGGGTTAGAGACAGGGTTAGGCTTAGTGTTAGGGCCAGGGTAAGGGTTAGGGTTAAGGTTAGGGTTAGGGTTAGGTTTATGGTTAGGGTAAGGGTAAGGTTTATGGTTAGGGTTAGTCTAAGTGTAAGGTTTAGGTTAGGGTTTGGGTTAGGTTTAGGATTAGGGGGTAGGGTAAGGATAAGGGTTAGAATTCATGTTAGGGTTAGGGTTAGGCTAAGGGTTAGGGTTAGGGTTAGGGTAAGGGTTAGGGTTAGGGTTAGGGTTAGGGTAAGGGTAAGTTTAGGTTTAGGGTTAGGGTTAGGGTTATGGTTGAGTTTAGGTTTAGAATTAGAGGAAGGGTTAGGATTAGGTTTAAGTTAAGGGTTAGGGTTAGGGTTAGGGTTAGGGTTAGGGTTAGAGTTGGGTTAGGGTTAGAGTAAGGGGTACGTGTTAGGGTTTGGGTTATGGTTAGGGTTAGGGTAAGGGTTATGGTTAGGGGTTAGAGTTACGGTTAGGTGTAGGTTAAGGGTTTGGGTAAGGGTGAGGGTAGGGTTAGGGTTAGGGTTAGGGTTAGGGTAAGGGTAAGCGTAAGGGTTAGGTTTAGGGTTAGGGGTTAAAATTGAGTTTAGGGTTAGGGTTAGCGTAAGGGTTAGGGTTAGGGTTAGGTTTAGGGTTAGGGGTTAGGGTAAGGGTAAGGGTTAAGTTTAGGGTTAGGGTTAGGGTTAGGGTTACGGTTAGGGTTAGGATAAGGGTAAGGGTTAGGGTTAGGATTAGGGTAAGGGTAAGGGTTAGGGTTAGGGTTAGGGGTTAGGGTAAGGGTTAGGGTTAGGGATTAGGGTTAGTGTTAGGGTTAGGTTAAGGGTTAGGGTTGGGTTAGGGTTAGGATAAGGGTTAATGTTAGGGTAAGAGTAAGTGTTAGGGTTAGGGTTAGAGTTAGGGTTAGGGTAACGGTTAGGGTTAGGGTTAGGTTTAGGTGTTAGGGTTAGGGTTAGTGTTAGGGTTAGGTTTAGGGTTAGGGTTAGGGTTAGGGTTAAGGTTATTGTTAGTGTTAGGGGTTAGGGTTAGGGTAAGGGTTTACGGTTAGGTTAGGGTAAGGGTTAGGGTTAGGGTTAGGGTAAGTGTTAGGTTTAGGGATAGGTTAAGGGTAAGGGTTAGGGTTAGGGTTAGGGTTAGGTTAAGGGTTAGGTTTTAGGTTTAGGGTTAGAGTTAGGGTTAGGGTAAAGGTTAGGGTTAGGATTAGCTTTAGGGTTAGGTTTAGGGTGAAAATTAGGTTTTGGGTTGGTTAAGGGTAAGGGTCAGGGTTAGGGTTAGGGTTTGCTTAGGGTTAGTGTAAGGGTTAATGTTAGGGTTAGGGTTTAGGGTAAGTGTTAGGGTTAGGGTTAGGCTTTAGGGTTAGGGTTAGGGTTAAGGTAAGGGTAGGGTTAGGGTTAGGGTTAGGTTTAGGTTTAGGGTAAGCGCAAGGGTAAAGGTTAGGGTTAGAGTTAGGGTTAGAGTTAGGGTAAGGATTAGTGTTAGGGTTAGGGTAAGGGTAAGGTTGAGGGTTAGGGTTAGGTTTAGTGTAAGGGTAAGGGTAAGGGTTAGGGTTAGTGTTGGGTTTAGGGTAAGGGTAAGGGTTAGGGTTAAGTTTAGGGGTTAGGGTTAGGTTTAGGGTTAGGTTTTGTGTAAGGGGTAAGGGTGAAGGTTAGTTTTAGGGTTATGGTTAGGGTTAGGGTAAGGGTTAGGTTTAGGATGAGGGTTAGGTTTAGGGTTAAGGTTAGGGTTAGGGTGAGGGTAAGGGTAAGTGTTAGGGTTAGGGTTAGGGTTAGGGTAAGGGTTAGGGTTAGGATTAGGTTTAGGGTTAGGGTTAAGATTAGGGTTAGGGTTAGGGTTAGTGTAAGTGAATTTTTAGGGTTAGGGTTAGATTTAGGGTTAGGGTTAGGGTAAGGGTAAGGGTTATGGTTAGGGTTAAGGTAAGGATAAGTGTAAGATTTAGGGTTAAGGTTAGGGTTATAGTTAGGTTTAGGGTTAGGGTTATGGTTAGGGTAAGGGAAAGGGTTAGGGTTAGGTTTAGGTTTAGGGTTAGGTAAGGGGTAAGGGTTAGGGTTAGGCTTAAGGTTAGGTTTAGGTTTAGGTTTCGGGTTAGGGTTTGGGTAAGTGTAAGGTTTATGGTTAGGGTTAGGGTTAGGGTTAGCATTAAGGTTAAGATTATGGTAAGGGTAAGGGTAAGGGTTAGGTTTAGCGTTAGGTTTACGTTTAGGGTTAGGGTTTAGGGTTAAGATTAGGTTGAAGGTTAGGGTTAGGGTTACGGTTAGGGTTAGGGTTAGTATTAGGGTAAGTGTTAGGGTTAGGGTTAGGGTTAGGATAAGGGAAGGGTTAGGGTTAGGATTAGGGTAAGGGTAAGGGTTAAGGTTAGGGTT